>NC_133367.1:50430131-50456737 GCF_049309525.1 Garra rufa | reverse complement strand
CCATTGGAAATAGATAAAGATAGAAGAGAGTAGGTGCTTAAACAGGTTAGATTGCCTAAAGAAGAAGTTTCTCTGTATTTCTCTGTAAGGACACATTTTACGATTTAATTATTTGTATGCCTCATACTGTATATTTTCAAGTCAAAGGGTTTTACAGGTGTAGTAAATTTATAGCTTAATGACAGTAATGTCTAATGAAGTCAGTGTTTGGATTGTAATGGCAGGTCATGGAGAGCAGAGAAAAAAACTAATGATCAATAATCAGCAGCTGGAATCACTGGGTTAAAATTGACAAGGGAACTGCATATGATTAAATGAAGGGGATAATATTAGATTTTAAAGTATAATATTCCTGCTAGAAAGCAAAAAGGAAATGACAAAGAACTGCATATGCAAGCTTAATATGCATCCATTGTATTTGAATTTGAATTTGAATTTAAAGGAATAGTTAAAATAGCAAAAATGAAAATTAGCCCATTCAGCCTCCAGGCATCCTAGGTGTATATGACGTCCTTCTTTCAGACTTATACACAGACTATATGTGACCCTGGACCACAAAACCAGTCATAAGGTTAAATTTGACAAAACTGAGATATATACATCACATGAAAGCTCAATAAATAAGCTTTTTATTGATGTATGGTTTGTTAGGATAGGACAATATTTGGCCGAGATACATCTATTGGAAAATCTGAAATCTAAGGGTGCAAAAAATCTAAATACTGAGAAAAACACCTTTAAAGTTGTCCAAATTAAGTTCTTAGTAATGCATATTACTAATCAAAAATTACATTTTGATAGGTTTACAGTAGGAATTTTTCAAAAAAATCTTCATGGAACATGATCTTTACTTAATTTCCTAATGATTTTTGACATAAAAGTAAAATAAATAATTTTGACCCATAAAATGTATTTTTGGCTATTGCTACAAATAAACCCCAGCGACTTAAGACTGGTTTTGTGGTCCAGGGTCACATATACTCTGTCACTTCCAAGCTTTAGTGTGAACTTGAAAGTACGATGTAAGACACTGTAATATGCTCTGGTCCCCTCCCGGCTTACGGTGGTGATGAGATACATAGTAGATTGTCATCGTTAACCGGCTGGATGTCAAAGTGGTGCCCGCAGAATAACATAGGTTTCATAGACAATTGGACAAGCTTTTGGGGCAGACCTGACCTGTTGAAAAGAGATGGTCTTCATCCCTCCGGGTGTGGAGCATCTCTTCTATCTAGAAATATGGCACATAGTCTTAGCGTTTGCACTTGACTAACTGGGGCCCAGGTCAGGAAGCAGACAGACTGGCTAAACCGACCGTCTGCTAGCCGCCTCACGTCACAGAAATCAGTTATTTCTCAGCACATAGAGACCCTTTTACCTAGATATCACACTATAGAGACTGTGTCTGTTCCTCGAGCAAGAAAATAGAAAAAACGCCTGAATCAAATCAAGTCTAACAATTTAATTGATGTTCAACAAATAAAAAATATATATAATATAGAGAAACAATTGATAAAGCTTGGCTTATTAAATATCAGGTCTCTTTCTACGAAAGCACTTTTTGTAAATGATATGATCACCGATCATAACCTAGATGTGCTCTGTTTGACAGAAACCTGGCTAAAACCAGACGATTACATTATTTTAAACGAGTCCACCCCCCAAGATTACTGTTATAAACATGAACCGCGTCTAAAAGGTAAAGGAGGAGGTGTTTCTACTATTTATAGCAATATTCTCAATGTCTCTCAGAGAACGGGGTTCAAATATAACTTGTTTGAAGTAATGGTGCTTCATATAGCATTATCCAGAAAAACAAGTGTTAATGATAAATCCCCTGAGACGTTTGTACTGGCTACTGTATACAGGCCACCAGGGCACCATACAGACTTTATTAAAGAATTTGCTGATTTTCTATCCGAATTAGTGTTGGCCGCAGATAAAGTCTTAATAGTGGGTGATTTTAACATCCATGTTGATAATGAAAAAGATGCATTAGGAACAGCATTTATAGATATTTTGAACTCTATTGGGGTTAAACAACATGTGTCAGGTCCTACTCATTGCCGAAATCATACTTTAGATTTAATACTGTCACATGGAATTGATGTTAATGGCGTTGAAATTCTGCAGCAAAGCGATGATATCTCAGATCATTATCTAGTCTCTTGTATATTCCAGATAGCTAAAACTGTGAATCCTATTCCTTGCTACAAATACGGTAGAACCATCACTTCTACTACAAAAGACTGCTTTGTAAGTAATCTTCCTGACTTATCTGAATTCCTCAGCATATCCAATAGCTCAGAAAAACTGGATGATGTAATAGAAACTATGGACTCTCTCTTTTCTAGCACTTTAGATACAGTTGCTCCAGTGCGCCTAAAAAAGATTAAGAAAAACAACGTAACACCGTGGTATAACGATCATACTCGCGCCCTAAAGAGAAAAGCACGAAAAATGGAACGCAGCTGGAGGAAAACAAAACTAGAGGTTTTTCGTACTGCTCTAATTAGAGTTACAAATGACCTGCTCTTGTCAAGCGATCATGGTTGCATCTCTCTATTAGTGCTACTGGATCTTAGTGCTGCATTTGATACTATTGACCACAACATTCTTTTAAATAGACTTGAAAATTATGTAGGCATTAGTGGTAGTGCACTGGCATGGTTCAAATCGTACTTATCTGACCGTCATCAGTTTGTGGCAATAAATGAAGAGGTATCATTTAGATCGCAAGTGCAGTATGGAGTACCTCAAGGCTCAGTACTAGGGCCATTACTTTTTACGCTTTACATGTTACCCTTAGGAGGTATCATCAGAAAACATGGTGTTAGCTTTCATTGTTTCGCTGATGATACTCAGCTCTATATTTCTTTGCAGCCCGGCAAAACATATCCATTCGAAAAACTAACAGAATGCATAGCTGATATTAAAAACTGGATGGCGAATAACTTCTTACTGTTAAATTCTGAAAAAACAGAGGTATTAGTTATTGGACCTAGGGCCTCCACAGGTGGTGACCTGGAGCACGGTCTGGTGCTGGATGGCTGCTCTGTAAATTCGTCGTCATCAGTTAGGAACCTAGGCGTCCAATTCGATAGCAATCTCTCCTTTGAAAGCCACATTTCTAGCATTTGCAAAACCGCATTTTTCCATCTTAAAAATATATCGAAATTACGACCTATGCTATCAATGTCAAATGCTGAAACATTAATTCATGCGTTCATGACCTCAAGGATAGATTATTGTAATGCTTTATTGGGTGGTTGTTCTGCACGCTTAATAAACAAACTCCTGCTGGTCCAAAATGCAGCAGCTAGAGTTCTTACTAGAACCAGAAAGTTTGACCATATTAGCCCGGTTCTGTCAGCACTGCATTGGCTCCCTATTAAACATCGTATAGATTTTAAAATCTTGCTAATTACTTATAAAGCCCTCAATGGTTTAGCTCCTCAGTACTTGAACGAGCTCCTATCGTATTATAGTCCCTCACGTCCGCTGCGTTCTCAAAATTCTGGCAATTTGATAATACCTAGAATATCAAAATCAACTGCGGGCGGCAGATCATTTTCTTTTCTAGCGCCTAAACTCTGGAACAATCTACCTAACACTGTTCGGGAGGCAGACACACTCTGTCAGTTTAAATCTAGATTAAAGACACATCTCTTTAACCTGGCTTACACATAATAACATTAACCCATTCCTATAATTCAAATCCGTTAAAGGATTGTTAGGCTGCATTAATTAGGTCAACCGGAACCGAAAACACCTCCCATAACACCTGATGCACTCGCTGCATCGTAAGAAGAATGGCATCTACGCTAATATTAGTCTGTTTCATTCTTATTCCGAGGTCACCGTAGCCACCAGACCCAGCCTGTATCCAGATCAGATGGTCACTGCAGTCCCCCGGATTCAGTCCGTACCCAGCTTAGATCATGGATCACCACCTGGAGATGACTTCAATAGCCGTGTATGTCAACCAGATGATCTCCAAAGATGGATCATCAATAAAGACCTCGCCAACCTTGACGGCCATCGGTGCTACACCACAGGATCCTGATGAGTTCTCTACAATCGGACATTGGTACAAACTGTTTGTTCTGGCCAGAGGAGAACTGGTCCCCCGACTGAGCCTGGTTTCTCCCAAGGTTTTTTTTCTCCATCTCTGTCACCTGTGGAGTTTTGGTTCCTTGCCGCTGTCGCCTCTGGCTTGCTCAGTTGGGGACACTTTCCAGCGATATCGTATACTATTTGAACTGAACTGACGATGATATCACTGAATTCATTGATGAACTGCCTTTAACTGAAAATTGATTGTTACAATAATGCGTTACTTACACACTATGGTGCTGTTTAAATACTGTGCAGTTGCTTTGACACAATATGTATTGTAAAAGGCGCTATATAAATAAAGGTGACTTGACTTGACTTTAGAATGGCACTGGGCAAGTGTTTCTCTTCAACCGTCCAAAACATGTCCAATAAAGTGCATCCATCCATAATAAAAATAGTGTCTCACATGGCTCCAAGGTGGTCTCATGTAGGCCTCATGTAGCAAATCGATGCATTTTTGCAAGAAAAATATCCATATTTAAAATGTAAGAATCAGGGGTCTCATTATACTTTTTTACAAAGTCTTCATTTTGTTTTGGGGTGCACTAGAACGTGCTTGGTGGTTCGAAAAATGCATTATGTTTCACATAATTTACATTATTACAATAGTTTTGTTTTTTTTTCCCACAAACTTGGCATAAATGGCTCGATTAGTTCCAGGTTTGATAAAGGTCCACTTTCGGAAAAACAAAATGTGTTATGATTAGTTAGCAGTCCCACTGTGTTGCAATTGGCGAACAGCTTAGACAGTGTTTCAGTCCTGCCACGTTCCTTCCCAAAGCAGCTAGTTCTGTTTACACCTGTGCAAGCTAGATTAAATTGATTCTTGTATTTATATATGGATATTTTTCTTACAAAAACACATCAGATCTCTAAAGGAGGCTTTTACTGACCCCCCAGAGCCGTGTGAGGCACTTTATTTTAATATGGATCGATGGAGAGAAACACTTTTCTATGCCGTTCCGTCAATGCCGTTCTAAAGTTTGTGAGTGGTAGGATTATTTTTGATATAACTCTGATTGCATTCTTCCGAAAGAAGGAAGTCTTATACACCTAGGATGCATGGAGGGTGAGTAAATAATACGCTAGAGTATTGTTGGTCCTATCGTCAGCCTGCGAAATCGTCAAAACATGATATTATCGTTATTGTGCTGATTTATTTAATTATTTGCATGCCGAACATATATATATATTTTTTTGTTGTTGTTGAAAAGACTGGCTTAAAGCACTGAGCGAGTCTGGCTCAGCGCCATTTTCTTTAACTATTTTACGAAAATATAATGTTTTGTTTATATTGTGGGTGCACAAAAATAATAATAGTAGACCTTTTGCAGATGTAATACTCTTACCTTTATGAACAAAAATAGCGTATTTTAGGTTTCCACTGTAACTAAAAAATAATGGAAGTGATCGCACTTGCGCTTCTATGTCCTCCAAAGCATGCCTCAGTTTTTACTCTCCGCACAAATGACTGGATATGTGTCTAATCGCGCACATTTGTCTAGGCTAACCCAATAGGTTAAATGTTTAAATTAACATTGTAAAATGCATCAAGTGTTTTATGTCTATAGATTTTATTTTATGCAAGTCGTGTTGATTTGAGAAGGCTTCATTTATCAAACATGCTCAACTCATTGCCACTTGGTCGTTAGGTTGTTACTTTAAAAAACAAAAGCTTGAATTTAACAAACGTAAAATGTTCCAAACATATTTCTAAATTAACTTAATAAAGAAACGGAAAAAAAAATCTAGCCACTTTGCCATTAGAATCCAAAGCTGAACTATTTTAATGGCTGCAACACGAACTCTATTCTGATAGTTATCGAACAAGTACAGGCCTCGGGTCTGAGCGTCTCAGGCTTCATTCCCTATTTTGTTAGAATCTCGGTTGGAATCACATTCGGTTTAGTTTTTTGCATTTAAAATTGCAAAAGCAGCTTTCATAGCAAAAGATATACGGCCCTTTTCTGTGGTGGAAAACCCGGGTTTCGCCACCTGTTAAATACACTGGAGCCGCAATATAAGCTTCCCTCACGCAGCCACTTTTCAGAAAAGATTATGCCAGAACTGTACCACGAAACCAAAGCCCAGGTATTTAGTTCTTGAAAAAAGATTTTTTTTTTTAAGTAAATATCTCACTTTGGAGTAGACTTTGTAGTTGTCTTTCATGCTCAAACATACACACCACACACTGACTGAAATTCAAAAAGTGAAAAAAACATAATAGGACCCTTTTAATCTAGCTTTTGCTCACCGTTGTACACGGAAGCTGTTCCAGGTGACGAATGCGGACACGCAGGGGAGAGACGAAAAAAAAAAAAAAAGGATTTGTAAAGAACCAAGAGGAGACTGTTTTTCCGGGCTAAAGTAAGGAAACTTTGCTTCCTTTGCTCCTGTAAACAAAGGTTGGTTTTCACAAGACTCATCGGTGCATGCGTCATCCGCCTGGAACTGCTTCCGTGCACAACTGCGCAAGCTAGATTAAAGTGATTCTTACATTTTAAATATGGATTTTTTCTTACAA
This sequence comes from Garra rufa, assembly GCF_049309525.1. Classification (NCBI taxonomy): domain Eukaryota; kingdom Metazoa; phylum Chordata; class Actinopteri; order Cypriniformes; family Cyprinidae; genus Garra; species Garra rufa. The sequence goes on along the minus strand of NC_133367.1, from coordinate 50,450,094 downwards.
ATCTGCATCGATTTTCTACAAGAGTCCTTCACCCCTGGAGTTGTGTAAGGTGCTCTTTATTTTGGATGTATGCACTTTGTTGGACTTGTTTTGGACTGATGAAGAGAAACACTCACCTATGCCACTCTAATGCTTGGAAGAGCCAGGATAATTTTAATATTACTCTAAGTGTATTCATCTGAATGAACGTCATATACACCTAGGATGCCTGGAGGGCAATGAAACGAGGAAACAGCGGCTCATATTTCTTCATCAGAATGATGGGCTGATAATATCTCTATAATTATCTCACAGCGCACACATATTTTAATAGTTAAGCAGTCAGTTGTGTCGAGTGAGGATCACTGTTTATCAGCTCACATCAGGTAAGTTTTTTATGCTTAACTGCAGCATGTATTGGACCATAACTGCGATCATAGACTATTATTCATGGGTACAGTAGTTATAATTGAGTAATTTGGGCTCTTACTGTAAATTCCTTTGACAATAAATCTTTATGAAGTACTCCAGAGAAGTTGCAAATGTACACAAATTTTCATGTGTGATGTTTTGGGGAATTATAAGATGATACATATACGATCACTTCTGTCACCTGCACTATTCAGTGTTGGGAAGTTATTTATTTACGCCATAAATAAGTAACTAATTGTGTTACTTAATTTCTTTTTATGGAAAGTAATGTGTTACTTTTGCACTACTTTTATCACCTTGGCTGAGCTTGCTTATTTGTTTTTAAATAACAATAAAAATTTTGGCAGCTATAAAGCATTTTTACACTTAATATTCAGAATGATGAGAATAAAATGGAAAAACTTGCATAACTTGTTTTACAAAATGAAATAAAAAAGAAAATCAGATATTTTTATGTTGTATTTTGTTACTTTACAATTTACTTGGAAAATGTAATCTGATTGTGTAAATTACTTTACTTGTAATATGTTACCCCCTGACACTGGTAATATACAAGATATTCCTTTATTTAATTGTGACGATAAATGATTCACACTCTCCTTATTTATAACTAGTTTTTAACATTTAACCCCTCTGAAATATCTTTTAGATTAAGATAAACAACACCTGACTGTCAAAACAATGGCTTCCTTTCAGACAGGTGAGTATCTATAGATTAGCATTTAAATTTTGCTCTGAATAAAAAACAAAACAAAACATTTAAACACAATCCGCAGTCACATGATAAATGTAGAATTTTATTTTTCTTTATATTTAATGACAGGTTTTATAAGAGTGCTGATCTCCGTTACGATGTGTAAGTATAAACTGAGTTTTGCATGTTGCTTTTTTTAACATGAATGCACTACTTCCTGTCTTGATCAGTCTCACAAACATCTGTACTGTATGTTGCTCCTATTTAAATATGCTATTTGAGTTGCATGTTGGATTTTGGACACTGACGTTTTGTCATCTCTTTCTGGTCTTCCTCCATTAGTGAACAGACAGCAGTTGATTTATTTCAGTAACAGCTGCTGGACTCTGTTTCTATTTGATCTGATTTTTTTAGCATAGAAAACTGTTCTTCACTGTTCTTGAATCTTAAGTCGACTGAACCCTATTCAATTCTTTCTGATTTTCTTCGTCTTCTTGGGTTAATTTTCAGCTGTTTATTCTTTGAATTTGTTTGACTGAATCCAAATCCCAATTTTTTTCTAAGAGACAGTTTTGGCTAAATTCTCAGTTTTTTTTTTTTTTTTTTCTCTTGAAACTTAAACTTAAAAAAAAAGGAAGAAAGAAAGAAAGAAAGAAAGAAAGAAAGAAAGAAAGAAAGAAAGAAAGAAAGAAAGAAAGACAATGGATGAAGAAAGAAATTAGTAGAACTTTTATTAAAACATTAACTTTTTTCCAGATTTCTAATCCGGCCATGTAATATTTGAACACAATGCACATAAAACATTCAAACATATTCACACTTTTACATTTTCTAGTAACTTTAAAACTTTAAAACCAGCATATCATCTTCCAAAACCTCACACAATACCCTTCCAACACACCATATTTTAGAAAACACTTTAATATCATTACAGTTTGTTTTCTAATTGGTTTGGTACTATTTTCATAAGTAAAATGAACATTTTCAGATCTCTTAGTACAAAACTTCAAACTGATCACATTTGTAACACCACTAGCCATCCTTTTCAAATCTGATGTTATGATTTCATTGTATTTGCACATATTTTCATTCCACTTACTCGTTGTTTCAGAACACAAGATAATTGTGATGTATACTGAGAAAATTTGCTTTAATCACCCTGTGCTATCCAGAGACAGTCAGGGTTTGTTTAGAGGTTTTACTGAAACACGGCACTGGAACAACGGGAGTAATCAAAATAAAAGGTTTTTTTATTTCAGAACTCCGAGTCTCATAACGACATCAAAGCAGACAGCAAAAAGACTGATATTGCATCAGCTCTCTAAGCCCCAGTAGCCAATACAGGCCACACCCCATTACTTTTGTAACCAATTACAGGCTTTGAACATTAACAGCCAAGTATCATTTACTATCCACTACATTTGGAATTTCCCTAAAGCTAACAGAGTATTCTTGTGAACTAAAACAACTAAAACTCTTGCTAAGGGTGAACAAACACCACAGCTCCTCCCCTGTAAATTTCAAACTCATACCCCCTTTTTTTTTTTTTTTTTTTTTTTTTTTTTTTTTTTTTTTTAACTTAAAGATTACAAGTTCAACCTCTGCGGGGCACATCTTTTCCTAACAGGACGACTATTTATTAGAACAGTTTCAGTTATTGATGAAGTTGGCAGTGTTCCAGTTTCCAACTCTGCCACGGACTCAGTCTCGGTTCTGTTCATCCCGGGAGTTTCCTTGTCCTTTGCAACATCCACATTCATGTCATCACAGTCCCAGTTTCTCACTTGGTAAGATGCACTGTCATTTACTTTGCTGTTACCCATTGCTTTATTACTCAGCATCTGATTCACATGTCTCTTTACACAGTTTCCATTAACATCAACCATATATGTTACTGGACCTAGAACTTTTGAAATGGTACCACTCCACCATTTTTCCCCTCCCCTGTAATTTTTTACCAGAACCTGCTGACCCACAGTAAAGGTCCTGACTTTACGGGGTTTGTCAAACTTTTCAGAGTGGTCAAACTGCAATGTTGGTGAAAACCGCGGCTTGATAAGAGCCAGTCGAGTACGGACTGATCTTTTAAGGAAAAGTTCTGCTGGTGTCTTGCCAGTAGTACTATGAGGGGTGTTTCGATAACTGAACAAAAAATTTGCAACACAATGACGCATCGCTCTCTGCTCTACAGTCCTATTCTTGGCAAGTGCTTTTTTTAAATTCTGTACTAAGCGCTCAGCCAATCCATTGGAAGCAGGGTGATAGGCTGGAGACTTAGTGTGCTTAACCCCATTCAACTGCAGAAAGTGTTCAAACTCTCGGGACGTAAATTGCGGACCGTTATCTGTTACAACCTCCTGCGGAAGACCATAGGATGCAAACAAATCTCTTAACACCTCTATGGTCTGTATTGCTGTAGTGTTTTTCATAGGAATAATCTCAGGCCATCTAGCATAAGCATCCATCACCACCAGAAACATCTGCTGATGGTCCTCTGCGAAATCTAGATGAATTCTCTCCCACGGGCCGGATGCCCACTTCCAGGGATGTACAGGAACAGGGCAGGGCATACTACGCTGCTGTTGACACACCCCACACTGACTGACTACATTCTCAATATTTACATCCAAGGCAGGCCACCAAAAATAACTCCTGGCCAAAGATTTCATTTTTACCATACCCCAGTGACTATCATGAAGCTCAGCCAACAACCTTTCCTGTAATTTCTCGGGGATTACTACCCTAAACCCCCAAAGAAGGCACTCATCTTCGATAGACAATTCAAACCTCTTGGAAAAATATGGCTTGAGTGATTGATCAACTACATGTTTTGGCCAGCCACACATTACATGTTCTTTCACCTTACTGAGAATGAGGTCTTTTTTTGTCTCATCTGCAATTTCTTTTGCCGTTACAGGAAGTTCTTCCAGATACGACAGTCTATACACTGCACTGGACTGGACAGGATCATCCTCTTTTACAGGCAGCCTGGATAAGGCATCAGCATTTCCATGCTGTTCGGACCTTTTGTATTGAATTTCGTACTGGTATGCAGATAAAATCAAAGACCACCTCTGCATTCTAGCAGCAGCAAGGGTCGGCACCCCTGTTTTAGGGCCTAAAATTTTCAGAAAAGGCTTATGGTCTGTAACTAGAATGAATTGTCTCCCAAACAAATAATCATGAAACTTCATCACTCCAAATACTAGCCCCAAAGCCTCTTTTTCAATTTGAGAATAATTTCTCTCAGTTTTTGTCAACATTCTAGAAGCAAACGCGATAGGTCTTTCACTACCGTCACTCATTTTGTGAGCAATTACAGCCCCCACTCCAACAGGAGAGGCATCACAAGCTAAGACTAATGGTAATGCTGCATTAAAATGGGTCAAAACTTGGTTTGACATCAAATGCCTCTTGGAGTTTTCGAAGGCCACCTGGCATTCTTTTGACCATTTCCACTCTACATCTTTATGCAATAGCCTTGTCATAGGTTGTATGATGGTGGAAAGGTTTGGTACGAACTTACCATAGTAATTTAACAGAGCCAAAAAGGATCTGAGTTCAGATACCTTTGTAGGCGCTGGAGCCCTTTCAATGGCATCTGTTTTTTCCTTCATGGGGTGAATACCCTCGGAATCTATGACGTGCCCTAAGTAAGAAACACTAGTCTGAAAAAAAGAACACTTGTCTTTTCTTACTTTGAGATTGTAAGCTTGAAGCCTCTTTAGAACTCCTTCTAGAGCTTCCATGTGCTTTTTTGTGTCACGTCCGGTAATCAAGATGTCATCAAGGTAACAAATTACGCCATCCATACCTTGCAATACCTGATCCATAATTTTCTGAAAAATTGCAGGTGCGCTAGCCACCCCATAAGGTAATCGGTTAAAGGCATATAACCCTTTTGGGGTATTTATGGTCAGATACCGTTTGGAGCTTTCTTCAAGTGGTACCTGTTGGTATGCTTGAGATAAGTCCAACTTAGTAAATCTCTGACCACCTGACAATTTTGCAAATAAATCTTGAGTTCTGGGTAAGGGATACTGTTCGACTTCCAACCCAGGGTTAATGGTAACTTTGTAGTCTCCACAGATCCTTACACTATTGTCCTTTTTGGGAATACACACTATAGGAGCTGCCCACTCACTATAACTGACAGGGGAGATCACGCCTTCGGTTTCTAACTTAGTCAGCTCTTTGTCGACCATATCTCTTAAAGCATATGGTACAGGACGTGGCTTACAGAATTTTGGCACAGCGTCCTTCTTTACATGTAATTTTGCCTTGATGCCCTTCAGCATACCTAACTCGGATTGAAACACAGAGGAGTATCTGTCACACAACTGCTCCACTGTTTCCCCGACCATTTTGTACACAGGGAACCAGTTTAGGTTCAGTTGACTAATCCAGTCTCTTCCCATCAAAGACGGCCCATTCCCTTTTACAACCAACAAATCTAGCAGGTGTGTCTCGTCTTTGCACTTTACTTTAACAGTAATTTTCCCTTTTAGACTTAAAGACTCCTTACTGTATGTTTTCAAAACACAACTGGCAGGAGATAACTTTACCTTGTGAAATCTGCGAAGGTACAATCTTTCAGATATGACCGAAACAGCGGCTCCCGTATCTACCTCCATTTTTACACGCAGACCATTTATCCTGACATATACATAATAGGGTTTGTCTAACTTGTTCCCATTGGAGTCAATAGCAAACAGTTCTGTCCCTTTAATTTCACTCTCGCTGCAATCCTCATGGGTTGATCGTTCTGACGCTGTATCAGGATCTGTCTGTGACTGGGTTACGTTGCAACTTGCTCTGCGTTCATGCTCGTGTGCTCGGGTACCCAATGCAGGGCATTCGTTGCTTCTCACCGCTTCAAACGGACGCAGATTAGGTGAACCGATGTCCTCAATCGCCGCGGCATCTAAGTGCTTAGTCCACCTAGCAGGCTTGACATCTTTCTTATCTTTCAGACGTGCCCGGCAAGCTCGCACAATATGTCCGCGTTTTCCGCACTCGCGACATTCAACATCCTTAAACCGGCAAACTTCTGGTTTGTGTCCAGTTCCATTACACCTATAACACTGCCTGGTAACTGTCTCTTTTGGCTTGGCACCACTTTTTTTCTCCACGACATGAGTTTTAAAAGACTTCTGCAAAAACTGCTGCGAGCTCTTTACAGTCACTTCAAATGCCAGTCCCATCTCTATAGCAAGTGCAAGTGTTAAGTCTCTAGAATGTGCGGCAGTTAACAGCCGATCTCTCAACTCGGTGCTTTTTACTCCACACACAAATCTGTCGCGTAGAGCTTCATCTAAAAACTGTCCAAACTTACAAGTGGCTGACAGTTTCTTTAAATTAGCGACATAATCACTTATCGATTCACCTTCCAGTTGATTCCTTACGTGGAACTTGCATCTTTCTGCAATGAAATTCGTCCGAGGCACATAGTGTTTTTTCAACAAGTCGATCAACTCCTTATACGTCTTCTGCGATGGCTTTTCAGGTGTGCACAAATCCATCAACAAACTATGAGTTCTTTTTCCAACAATTGTTAGAAACACCGCTTTCGTTTTCTCGTCGGTGTCCTTTAAATCGTTTGCTGCAAAATACTGTTCAAGCCTTTCCAAATAGGCATCAAACTGTTCCTCACTTTCATCAAAGTGAAAATCATCAGGCTTTCCAAAAGCCATTTTCCCCTGTTCTTCTCGTCGTCACCCTTACAAATGTTCACTCCGTTCGCAGGCCTCATCGGAGTTACTCATAACTCTGTCTCTGTACGGTAAAACATTCCATCCTCGTCGCCACTGTGCTATCCAGAGACAGTCAGGGTTTGTTTAGAGGTTTTACTGAAACACGGCACTGGAACACACCCAAACAAAACAGTAAGATCTTTTTTCAACTTACAGTATTTTTTTAATTGGTTTGGCGCAGTTTTCACAAGCAATTGGTACATTTTCAAAACTCTAAGTACTTGTATCACAACAGATCATCAAAAGTGCACTTTTTTCAAACATTTCAGCATATTTTAAATTGTGTTAGTACAATACGCATAATCACAAAATATCCTTTTCACTACACAAAAATAAGTGTTTCGTCTAAATAAATGTTTAGTTCACAGTAACTGCCTTTCATAATTTTATCACTATCAAATTTTTCATTCAGTTGAATACATTTGTCTGTCATTTAATTCAGCTGATCTTAATGTTTAATCAATGAATGATTCATTATGTCAATATGGATTTTCAACTTGACTGATTGTTGTCTGGTCATTTGTAAGTTACAAATGGCTGAAAGTGCTTTCAATCAAGAAATACTAATCACTAATTGTTTCCCCTGATGATCACAATTAGTTACCATATAAGTACAACTGTATTTGCACTGTTCAAATAGGTGAATAAATATGTATTGCTTATGTAAATATACACTGCCTGGCCAAAAAAAAAAAAAATGCCACCAAAAAAAAAGTCATTCACTGTAATATTTCATTGGACTGCCTTTAGCTTTGATTACGGCAAGCATTCACTGTGGCATTGTTTCGATAAGCTTCTGCAATGTCACAAGATTTATTTCCATTCAGTGTTGCATTCATTTTTCACCAAGATCTTGCATTGATGATGGTAGAGTCTGAGCCTTCTCCAGCACATCCCAAAGATTCTCAATGGGGTTAAGGTCTGGACTCTGTGGTGGCCAATCCATGTGTGAAAATGATGTCTCATGCTCCCTGAACCACTCTTTCAAAATTTGAGCCCGATGAATCCTGGCATTGTCATCTTGGAATTTGGAATTCCATTGATGGAACAACCTGGTAATTCAGTATATTCAGGTAGTCAGCTGACCTCATTCTTTGAGCACATACGGTTGCTGAACCTAGACCTTGACCAACTGCAGCAACCCCAGATCTTAGCACTTAGTTACAGTTTTTTACAATCGTTTTTGCACTATTAACTGAACCTTAATGTCATTTTTCAAAACTCTAGATACAAAACTCAAAACAGTCATTATTTGTAACACAGGCTGTCCAGTGTTCAAAACTTTGCATATTGCGTTCATATGAAGCCTTGCATTAGCAGAAGCATTGTTTCAAAAAACGAATTTATTATGAAATATTATAGGAACATTACTTTAGATCACCCATACACAAGTTACCCATAGTTTCAATGTGTTTTTGCTAGTACAATCATTAAATATAGTTGTACAAAATATGTGATTCAGGTTTCTTTTTTTTTTTTTTACTTTAGACTGAGAACAGTACAGACACAGTGGTGTCATTGAAATACTGTAATGTGGAATTTACTGATAAAATAAATCTCAGCATAGGTTTTCTAAAGGGAAAAAATTTAGATTCAAAGTTTTAGCTGTTTTTTTTTTCAGCAGGGTACAGTATATTGTACCCTGCTGAAAAAAAAAACTGCTAAAACCAGCCTAGGCTGGTTGGCTGGTCTTAGCTGGTTTAAGCTGGAAGTAGCTGGTTTTAGCTGGTCTCCCAGTCTGGTCAGGCTGGTTTTAGCTGGTGGTTTCCCAGCCTGACCAGACAGAAAAGTGGCCAATACCCCTCTAAAACCAGCTATGATCAGCTAAAACCATTCTGGTTGACCAGCTAAAAACAGCCAAACAGCCTAGGCTGGTTTTGGATGTTTTTTTTTTCAGCATGGCTAATGTGTGCACCAATGTTCTTGATACATTCTTTTTCTTTTTTTTCTTTTTTCTTTTTTTTACCAGGGTAGCCATTAACTCATTAAAACCACAAAAGCAATAACATAAAAATGACATCTTGCATTCAGTAATGTTGAATATGAAAATGTGTTCTGTAAAAGAGGTACATGGGGCCATAGAAACCATGTCTGATAAAGAATGAAATATGACATCCTTAAATACACGGTAAAAAAAAAAAAGTACTGCAGAGGTATAATTTTGTTCCTGGGCAACAAAACATATAAAGGTACATTTAAAGGTATACACAATGGGTCCTTATTGAACAATTATGTACCCAAAAAATTGTACCCTTAGTAACACCCCAGTGACAGCTACTTGTACCCTAAAAGGTATAGTTTTGTACCATTTTTTCTGAGAGTGTAGTGTGGTCCATCATATTCTGTGGTAACTGGTGTCAAATGATCTATCCTGAAACATGCACTATTTTCCATAAAAGCTATGCTTCAAGGGTAATGCAACAGTTACTTATCATTTTAAGCAGATGTATTAACTGATAGTTTAATCTTTGTAATGAAATGAATGCACACTCATCTCAGATGTAAAGTGTGAGTTGCATTTTGAAATAGTAATACTTGGATGTTAAGTTGTGTCATTTTGAACAGGTGATTTAAGTTCAATGAACAAATTATCTTTGGCTTATGTGTAATGTATCCAAGCATTTGAAAAATGTGTTAAGTGGTTTGAAAAATGTGCATTTTGATCAGTGGTTGTGAATTATGTGTCTAGATTTTTGAAAAATGACATTACGGTTCTGTTATTAGTGCAAAAACGATTGTAAAAAACTGTAAATCCAGGTGGTGACTTTTTTTTTTTTTTTTGGCCAGGCAGTATATTTTGCTTATGTAAATGACTTATGTACTTTTTTAATCCTTTTTCATGTGTGTGTGTGTGTGTGTGTGTGTGTGTGTGCGTGCGTGCGTGCGTGCGTGCGTGCGTGCGTGCGTGCGTGCGTGCGTGCGTGTGCGTGTGTGTGTGTGTGTGTGTGTGTATATATATATATATATATTTTTTTTTTTGTCTGAACATAAGTGTAATATTTGCTGTGTAAATTTTTACAGTTCAGTTACACTCATTCAGCACCAAGGATTATTTGAAACGCTTACCTTGTATTATGCTCCTGAATGAAATGATTGGTAAAAGTACTAAGTTGAAAAAAGATCTTAGCTACTGTTTTGTTTGGGTGATTAAAGCAAATGCTCTCAGTATGATGTTGTGTTCTGAAACAATGATGAAAATATGTGTAAATAGAATGAAATCATGACATCAGATTTGAAAGAATGACTAGTGGTGTTACAAATGTGATCAGTTTAAAGTTTTGTAAGAGATTTGAAAATGCACACTTTACTTGTGAAATTGGTACCAAACCAATTAAAAAACTGTAATCAATTTAAAATATCAATTTTAATTCTGGCAATCACCATGTTTCAAAACACATCTACTGAATCTAAACCTGTTAACTTATTTATTTATTTATTTATTTATTTGAGTTTTCCAAATTGCCATTTTAGCCATACACAGCAAAAAGGCCAGAGTTAAATTAACTCTCCAGGGAGTTTATATGATTCCACTCTCAAAAGTGTCAAGTGTTAAAATCAGAGTGTTAAATTAACACTGAAGCAGAGTTAAAGTTAATGAGATAATTAGTGATTAATTAAGTGATGATTGATCATTATTGAAGACACCTGATGTTAACAAGCAGAATCACCAAAGGAGAAAATCACATTTTTTAAGAAACCATTACAGTGGTCAGTGTTTGCATTAGTTGGGCTCTTAAAACTTAAAGTTTGTAAAATCAGATCTTGTTTGGCTGCTATAACAGTGTCATAACTGTCAGACAAAAGGCAAACATGTTTTCAAAAAATCTTTGTGAAGTAATAGACCATGGGTTTTATCACTGGTTACAGAAACTCTATGAATGAGAACCACATTTTTAATCAGACAGATATGTAAATAAAAAGTATTTTGATCAAAGTCTACACCAAACAAGAAAATATTCTAGTTTAGACACACAGACATGAAGAATCAGCATGAGAATCACAACAACGGTGACCATCAAAAAGTGTGTTGTAACCAATCAGAACTCATCCATGACTCCCATCATGCATTGCGACATGAATAAATGATGAGAGTTCAGAGTTGATCTGTTTATCTGAAAACGTCGTTTGTCACCGTTCCTGAGATTCATACGCTGGTACTTGATGTCTGTGTGTGCTTACACAACGAATTTTGACCTATTAGAAATTCTTCCAAATAAAGAAAGATGGAGAGAATTATTTGTTGTGAACTCATGAGACTTAATGTATTCAACAGATAGTTGACTGAACTCTCTTAGATGTTTATCTTTGAGTTACAATTCCTTTAAAAGAAAATGACTTTGAGATTTGACTCTAAATCAAGTTCAATGACTCAGATCAATTGTGATGGGATTTATGGCTCTTTGAGGGGATCCGGATCTTGGCGAAGCATTCCGGCTCTTTTGGCTCTTTTTAAATATTTAGTCAGTTTTAAGAAGCCAGCTTGGGGGCATCTCAGTTTATCCTGGAAATAATCACTGGCAGGAAAGATGAGGTGAGATTTGTAGTCAAATAATTGACTTTTTGAAGTTTGAATTATTCTGAAATATTGATTATTACCTCATTTGTCATGTGTGGACTATATTCCATAGGGTTGGACAACATCCCTCTGCTTAGACAGTGACATCACTATTTTGGATTTACCTTTAGTACAAAGTGTGTGTATGTGTAAAGCTACGTTGACTTATGTTATTCATACAATATCTACTACTACAAATAAACATCAAAAACAAAGCCGGCTTTGATAGAAAATAAAAAATATTTAAAGTTTTAAATATATACTGTAGATAAAATTAGAATAAATAAAATGGAAATAGAATTCTAGATTTTTAGAATTCTATTGGACATTACGATTTATTTTAATGGAATTTCACTTTGTCCTGTAGGTTTTTAGTGGATTTTTAGAATCCTATTGGACATTATGATTTATTTTAATGGAATTTCACTTTGTCCTGTAGGATTTTAGTGGATTTTTAGAATCCTATTGGACATTACGATTTATTTTAATGGAATTTCACTTTGTCCTGTAGGATTTTAGTGGATTTTTAGAATCCTATTGGACATTACAATTCATTTTAATGGAATTTCACTTTGTCCTGTAGGATTTTAGTGGATTTTTAGAATCCTATTGGACATTACAATTCATTTTAATGGAATTTCACTTTGTCCTGTAGGGTTTTATTGGATTCTTAGAATCCTATTAAACATTACGATTTATTTTGGTAGAACTTCACTTTGTCCTGTAGGATTTTCCTTGATTTTTAGAATCTTATTGGACAGTGTTTTATTTAATGGGATTTCACTTTGTCCTGTATTTTATTGATTCATAGAAACTTAATGGGCATTGTCATTTTTAAACGAAATTTCACTTTGTCTTGTATGATCTTAGTTGTTTCTGTTGATTAATTACTTTTTTAATTTTACTTTTTTAGAGTAACACTGCATGTTTGTGTGCACCTGTAACCCACAATAAATTGCAGCCTATATGAATACACACAAATATAAACACATAATATGTATTTATTGAAATTTATAATATTAAAGAAAGGCAAAGATAATATATATGATATTTCATAATGTTCGAATGAGTTAAATGTATTACATGTGATTAAGAATTCACAGAAATACGAACATCTACATACGGTATTGTCCTGACGTGCCCCCTTTAAGAAATCCGAATGTAGCGCGCCTGCAACTGTAGCGCTCATCATTTGAAAATAACGGTCGAAGAGGAAAAGCAGCGAGTGATTAACGGTGTTTAACTTGTTAAACTTTGATTTCAAATACGCCAAAAATGACGAAATAGTAACATTTATCTGGTCTGCATCCTAAACCAACAATATTGGGTGATCTTGGTGAGTTGTTGAACTCGTGTTTGATTGTATCTGCTGATTAGCACAGGAGTCTGCAGCTATGTGTCAAAAGCTATGAATCTGTGGTATTATTTATGATAGTCACATATGTTTATGCTACTAATTTTCATTGTATAAAACATTGGAGTAGTGACTGTTCTGCCACCATTTGTAGCTGTTTTAATTAATGTTTTGCTTTACGGCTTTGTAGCGTCACTATACTTTAAGTGCAAATAGCACACGTTGTTGGCAAAGACTATTAACACTAACTCCATCCACCAATGTGTGATTTGGATAGTGAACACTATAAAAGACAGCAGTCTTAATTTCTCCCTTTTCAAATATTTTAATAAAAATGAAGGAAATAATGTTGTGATGTGTATTTGCTTTGTCTTGAGAACAACAAAGTTGTTATTTTTCTTGTGAAGAAAAAAGGGTTACTACAGAAAAAAAGACATTAAGATTTAGAATTTAATTATTTTAGATTTAATCCTAACTATTATTAACTTAATCAATCAGCCCAGGATTTGCTGAATTAAACTACTACTAATTTAGAAAAGACTGTTTAACCTTTTGTTATGTTATTTATTTATTTATTTATTTATTTATTTATTTATTTATTTATTGTCACGGTAAAGAGTTATTTTTCTTTCCAACTTCTGGTGTCCTCTAAGTTTTATATCTACCTCCCTCACTCAAGTCTAGAACTGCTCCAGTATTTGCATTGGAGGACAATTGCTACATACTGTGTGTGTGTGTGTGTGTGTGTGTGCGTGTGCGTGTGCGTGTGTGTGTGTTTCACTAAAGCTGTGTGCTGCACAAATCACCTCACATGTTGTTTACAATGTTATTGAACAAGGTGATGTAAACAGCAAACTGCAAATAATATTTGATAGTAAAACAAAAACAGTGGAAAAGTGCACTTTAGATTACAAAAAGAACAGGCATCCAATTTGATCCCATAAAAATCCCATAGAAACCATCCTACAGAATATTTATGTCTTGTCAAAAAATCCTAAAGGATTCCAATAAGAATTTTGTACAGGATTCTTATTGGAATTTCTATCATATTTTGGAACCATTCCTATAGGATTTTGATAGGAATATTCTTATAAGATTCTTATATATTCTGTAGGATCATTCCTAAAGGATTTTTTATGGGATCAAATTGGATGCTTGTTCATGTCTTTATGGGAACTTTTTTATCTAAAGGTGAACTTTTCCACTGTTCTTGTTTTACTTACAAATAGTACTTGCAGTTTGCTGTTTACATCACCCTGATGTAGACGTTGTTCATTGTATGTTGCTTATCAAAAAATCCTAAAGGATTCTGATAAGTAACTTGTACTGGATCTTATGTTGGAACTGTTTTTATAGGATTTCAATAGGAATAGTCTTAGTATTCTTCTTGAAAGATGCTTTAAAATAAAACAGGATCCCATTAAAATCCTGTAGAAATTATCCTACAGGATGTTTATGTCTTGTCCTATAGGAAAATCCTATAAAATAATTCCTAATGGAATCCTTTAGGAATGGTTCCAAAATATGATAGAAATTCTGATTTGAATCCTGTAGAGAATTCCTAGCGGAATCCTTTAGGATTTGTAGAGGATTCCTATTGGAATGTATATTAAGGTGAGTTAAAGTAAACTGCAAGACACTAAACTAATATAAACAATTAAAAAAGCGTACCGTTAGGATTCTTCAAAATTCTTGAAAGATGCTTTAAAATAAATCCCATTAAAATCCTGTAGAAATTATCCTACAGGATATTTATGTCTTGTCCTATAAGAAAATCCTATAAGATAATTCCTAATGGAATCCTTTAGGAACGGTTCCAAAATATGATAGAAATTCTAACTGGAATCCTGTAGAGAAATCCTATACGAATCCTATGGGATTTTTTGACAAGGGTACATACAGTCCACTATTACTACTATTGCTACTGTAAACTTTGCAAATAGGACATCAGCCCTTCAAGTCTTAAATGAACAATAACAAAGTGGGCTGCAATGAATGTCCAATGTCTGCAAAAATTTCTATACAAGAACAGTATCACAAAAGAACATTTTGATAGATAACAAAAACTTTGCAAATAGGAGATCAGCCCCTTCAAGTTTTAAATGAACACAAAATGCAATGTAAATAAATACAAAGCAGTTCTTTACTTTACGCCCCTCCTCCTATAACTGTCTAATTTGTGTGCATCTGCGTGAAACACGCATAGGAAAAAAAGAACGACAGAAAGAACGGCTCCCCCCCCCCAGCCGCGACTCGGCTCCCATCGTTCATGTTTATGAGCCGTTCAAAAGAATCGGTTCGTTCGCGAACGTCACAACTCTACAGGTCAAGCAATGATCACTTTAAAACGTAACCATCACTCCCTGATGACTTGTGGTCTTGGCTTGTCTGGCTGTTTTCCCTCAAATAAAGCAGCCCAGCAAGATCTAATGTTAAGGATATAAGGGTCAAGAGCCACACTACTGCAAACACTGACCACTGTAATGGTTTCTTAAAAATTGTGATTTTCTCCTTTGGTGATTCTGCTTGTTAACATCAGATGTCTTCAATAATGATCAATCCTCACTTCCTTAATCACTAATTATCTCATTAACTTTAACTCTGCTTCAGTGTTAATTTAACACTCTGATTTTAACACTTGACACTTTTGAGAGTGGACTCATATAAAGTCCCTGGAGAGTTAATTTAACTCTGGCCTTTTTGCTGTGTACCCAGCAAAAAATTAAATAAGCAAACTTTTCTTCTCTTCTGAAAATTATATTTGGGACCACTAATAAAATATTGATTAGAAAAATCTTCACTAAAACCTTCAAAACAATTCTTTAAAACAATATAAGAAACTGTCCAACCTCATACAATACATAAAAAAATGATCAACTGTCTCTTCAATTCCACAAAAAGGACATTCCTTACCCACTGCTGGACTCAGGATTGCCACATGTCTGTTCGTAGCTACACTGTTAAAAATTGCTGTAAAAAAACGGCCAAATTTTGACAGTAACATGCTGTTTTCCATTAAAACAGTGCATTCTGGGTATTATTTGTCAATATCGAAAAGTAGCCTGCTGCTACACTCTAAAAAATCTCACTGTAAAATAACAGTAATCTACTGGCAGCTGTGGTTGCCAGCATTATACTGTTATTTTATAGCTCTCTACTGTTAATTTACAGCTCTTCATTTTTACAGTATGTTACCGTTATTATACCATGTGGTAACTCATTTTATTTTGGAAACCAATTGCTTTAAACCAATTCAGTTTAAAAAAAAACTAAAACTATTGTTTATATGGTGTTAGTACAGTGAACTTTTTTAATTTGAGTCCACTAAGAAGAAATATTTCTTAATATAAACCCACAAACACTTAAAGTGTAATAAGGAAGCAACCGACTTTTACTCAAATCTTTATAGATTGTCATTAACTAACAAAAGTACAAATTTGTGTAATAAAGTGCTTAGTAAAGAGATATCACTATATCAGCAATTCCACAATTACTGTCTTTAAATAAAGCAGCAAATGTCAGTGCTTGCGGCTCATCATTGCCTGAAGCACAAGCTCTACTCTCCAGCACAATGGTCACCCACAAAACTAAATTAAACTAACAGATCTCTCTTGGACAAAAACACACCAGTTAGGCACAATTAAATATTTACTCTCCTTACCAGTTAATGACTTTGCATAATTGTTTTTCTATGAACATTCACTAATATTTTAGAGAAAATAACTTGATTTGCTTAGTAAATCTGACTGTTGTGTTTTACAGTATATTACTGTTTTTTCTTGAATTAACAGTAATCTACTGGCAGCTCTGGTTGCCAGCATGTTGCTGTTTTTCTACAGTGTGTTGCTGTAAATTAATTACAGTTTATTACTGTTAAATCACATTTCATGCTGTTTTTTTTCATCGTGCATCTTTAACCCTTTAAAACCCACAGCAAAATCCTCAGTTTTAAATGAACACTTATAATGTGTCAACACTACAGAGTGTTTGAGTTAATGAGATAATTATATGACTGATCACGGTCTGATTGAGCATTAGTGATGAACACCAGCTGTTAACAAACAAAATCGCTGAAGAAAAACACAAAAACAACTGACTTCAGCCACAGCCTTAGATGAAATCAACTGAAATAAAAGAAGACATTAAATCTCTCAAGATCTGATTAAACTCCTAAAACAGCATTACCAGCTTCACTTATTACCACACTGAATTTATTTCTGTCAGACGTCTACAGAAGAGAGTTGAAGAGGTTTAGATGTTTTTTTTTTTTCACTACCACGGTGGAGATCAGTGTTTACTTTAGTTGGTGTCTTGAACCTTGACATTTTAAAGTGATTTTTTTTTGTGTTTGCAACATGCTGGTTATGGTGAAGAAAAAAGAAAAAAAAGAGAAAATCTAGAGTTGTTTATGGTTTGGTAATGACATAGGTTTTATCCAGTGTCTTTTCTTTCATTGAATAATGATGCTAGGTTAAAAAAAAAAGAAAACTGAGCATCCAGTTATGAAAACACCATTCATTTAAAAAAAAAACTTTACTCATCAAGAATCAGGAATGAATCTCAACAATGATGAGGTTTTGTGCTGATACCCAGCATGCATTGCAGCATGAAGCTTTCTAATTGTCACCATTGTTGAGATTCATGTGCTGATTCTTCAGGTCTCCATTTGAGTATAAATGCTACAGTAGTTTTAAATATTATCTATTGAATCTTTTTTATGTTACCAAAAAAGTTTTTGCACAGCAAAATCCCCAGTGGTAATTTACATTCAGAGTGTGGACACATATAGACTCTGAAGCTGTGTTGAAGTTAATGAAATAATTAGGTGAATAACAAAGTGATGATTGATCATTATTGAAGACACCTGATGCTAATAAGCAGAATCACCAAAGGAGAAAACCAACAGTTTTAAGCAACCATTATAGCGGTCAGTGTTTGCATTAGTTAGGCTCTTGACCCTTAAATCTTCAATATTAGATCTTGTTTGACTGCAGTTACTGAGTTATAACAGCCAGACAATCCAAGAGCAAAAGTCATCAGGTGGCGTTGACTGTGCTTGACATAATCATCATATAGTGACATGAGTATTTGACATAGGATCTCCTTACAGACTACAAGAAACTGTGAACAAAAGAGCAATCAGTTTTGGCATAATTAGACAGAAGATGAAAAAAAGAGTTCATTTTTAATTAGACACACAGACATGAAGAATCAGCGTGAGAACCACAACAACGGTGACCATCAAAAAGCGTGTTGTAGCCAATCAGAACTCATCCATGACTCCCATCATGCATTGCGGCATGAATAAATTATGAGAGTTCAGAGTTGATCTGTTTATCTGAATATGCCATTTGTCACCATTGTTGAGATTCATGGGCTGGTTCTTGATGTCTATGTGTGCCGACATGAAAGATTTCTTATTCAAACAGGGTGTTAAAAAAATTCTTTCCAAAAACTATAGGAAGTGCTGGATCATCTGTGGCTTGTCAAGGCTTTTACAATTACCAAAAAAAAAACCAAGAGAGTTTGACACTAGGTGATTCATGTCAAACAATGAATATGTTAAAACATAATCATCACCTGATGACATGAGCTTATGTCTAGCTGTTTTAACTCAAATACAGCAACCAAACAAAATCTAGTATTGAAGATTTAAGGGTCAAGAGCCCAACTAATGCAAACACTGACCGCTATAATGGTTGCTTAAAAATGTTGGTTTTCTCCTTTGGTGATTCTGCTTATTAACATCAGGTGTCTTCAATAATGATCAATGATCACTTTGTTAATCACCTAATTATCTGGTTAACTTCAACACTGCTTCAGTGTCTATATGTGTCCACACTCAGAGTGTTAAATTAACACTGGGGATTTTGCTGTGTGCTGTAACACACTTGGTGTAAAAAACAAATAAAACAAAAATAAAAAAAATAAACAACATCAACTGACCAGCATAACTGTCACTAATGCATCATACAAACCCAGTTACAGCAAAATATATTTATGTTTAAATATCAAGAGTCAGGAGCCCAATTAAATTAAAGCAAACACTGATCTCCACAATGGTATCGTCAAACAAAACAAAACAACATCATCTAAACATCTGCTCATTCTCAATAAGATCTTCTATAGACATCTGACAGAAATCAAATCTGTCCAGTTAGAAATGCGTGAAGTTGGTAAAGCTGTGTGTTGAGTTGTTTAAATTTTCAGTTGATTTCATCTAAGGCTGTGGCTGAAGTCAGTTATATAGTTCTTGTGTTTGTCTTGTTTCTCTGTCAATCAGTGATTCTGCTCATTAACAGCTGCTGTTCGTCAGTGTCTGAAGTCACTCATTAGTTTTCATTATCTCTGTAAGGTGGACTATATTACACAGCAAAAAGGCCAGAGTTAAATTAACTCTCCAGGGAGTTTATATGATTCCACTCTCAAAAGTGTCAAGTGTTAAAATCACAGTGTTAAATTAACACTGAAGCAGAGTTAAAGTTAATGAGATAATTAGTGATTAATTAAGTGATGATTGATCATTACTGAAGACACCTGATGTTAATAAGCAGAATCACCAAAGGAGAAAATCACATTTTTTAAGAAACCATTACAGTGGTCAGTGTTTGCATTAGTTGGGCTCTTAAAACTTAAAGTTTGTAAAATCAGATCTTGTTTGGCTGCTGTAACAGTGTCATAGCTGCCAGACAAAAGGCAAACATGTTTTCAAGAAATCTTTGTAAAGTAATGGACCATGGGTTTTATCACTGGTTACAGAGGCTCTATGAATGAGGACCACATCTTTAATCAGACAGATATGTAAATAAAAAGTATTTTGATCAAAGTCTACACCAAACCAGAAAATATTATAGTTAAGACACACAGACATGAAGAATCAGCGTGAGAACCACAACAACGGTGACCATCAAAAAGTGTGTTGTAACCAATCAGAACTCATCCATGACTCCCATCATGCATTGCGGCATGAATAAATTATGAGAGTTCAGAGTTGATCTGAATACGTCGTTTGTCACCGTTCCTGAGATTCATACGTTGGTACTTGATCTCTGTGTGTGCCTACACAAACAATTTCTGACTTATTAGAAATTATTCCAAAATATATTTTATATTGATGGAGAGAATTGTTTGTTGTGAACTCAAGAGACTTAATGTATACAACAGTTATTTGACTTAACTCTCTTGGAAGTTTATTT
>NC_133367.1:50377391-50429631 GCF_049309525.1 Garra rufa | reverse complement strand
GTTGCCACAGTTCTTCTGGATGTTGATTAGAACAGATCTCTGTGTGGAGGACTGGCTGTTGTGCAAACAAAAATGTCACCTGATTATCACAATTAATGGCAAAATGAATGTTTGGAAATGTAAACTGATATTTCCTACTGACACACTACAGCAAAAGATAACAACCACTGATTTAAAACCATTTTTTTTAGCTGGTGAAAATACTAGTGTTCTAATAATTTTGACCACCACTGTATGAAGAGTTCAGATGTAAAAGACTAAAAGTGAACTTTTAAATTTTCTTCTGAAATGACCATTTATTTCACACCTCTGTGTTTATGTTCATAAAATACACTTTACTTAAAATGTTAGTTATGTTGCAAGACTAAATGTCGTATAATTAACAGGTGGGGAACAACATGGTGGATTTGAGCCTTGGGACCCAGATAGCAATGAGTCGGCAGACCGCCGGCGGTGCTCCGGCGACAGTAGAAGCGTCAGAATGGCGTAATCGCAAATACGTTTGACGGTGCACCGCCGGCAGCAGCCACTTTTTAAAAGTTAACACTGAAGTAGTGTTGAAGTTAACGAGATAATTAGGTGATTAACAAAGTGATGATTGATCATTATTGAAGACACCTGATGTTAATAAGCAGAATCACCAAAGGAGAAAAACAACATTTTTAAGCAACCATTATAGTGGTCAATGTTTGCATTAGTTAGGCTCTTGACCCTTCAACCTTTAATATTAGGGCTTATTAGGCTGCAATTACTGAGTTATAACAGCCAAACAAGCCAAGAGCAAAAGTCATCAGGTGGCATTGACATAATCATCATATATTGACTTGAGCATTTAACATAGGATTTCCATGCAAACTAAAAGAATCTGTAACCAAAAGAGCAATCAGTTTTGACATAATCAGATAATGAAAAAATAGTTTGTCATAATTTAGACACACAGACATGAAGAATCAGTGTGAGAATCACAACACCGGTGACCATCAAAAAGCGTGTTGTAGCCAATCAGAACTCATCCATGACTCCCATCATGCATTGCGGCATGAATAAATTATGAGAGTTCAGAGTTGATCTGTTTATCTGAATATGCCGTTTGTCACCATTGTTGAGATTCATGGGCTGGTTCTTGATGTCTATGTGTGCCGATGAGAATTGTTTTTTCTTTTTAAAGAGGTTGTAAAAAAAATCTTTCCAAAATGTATAGGAAGTGCTGGATCTTCTGTGGACTGTCAAGGCTATTACAATAACCAGCAAAAAAAAAAAGCAATTAGACACTTTGTGATTCACGTCAAACAATGAATATGTTAAAACATAATCATTACCTGATGACATGAGCTTATGTCAGGCTGTTTTATCTCAAATACAGCAGCCAAACAAAATCTAGCATTAAAGATTTAAGGGTCAAGAGCCTAACTAATGCAAACATTGACCGCTATAATGGTTGCTTAAAACTTTTGGTTTTATCCTTTGGTGATTCTGCTCATTCACATCAGCTGTCTTCAATAATGATCAATCATCAATTTGTTAATCACCTAATTATCTCGTTAACTTCGACACTGCTTCAGTGTCTATATGTGTCCACACTCAAGAGTGTTAAATTAACACTGGGGATTTTGCTGTGTAGCCATGGCTGCTGGTTGATTAGTAGCAATCCTTGTATTTCAAAGCGGCTTGCCACCAGCCGGCTGCGGTCCATTAGACGGAGGCAACCGCCATAGAAAATGAAGCAGTCGGCCCGCCGGCTATTTGCCGGCGGCATCTCGCAAGAAATGGGAGTGACGTATTCGGCGGCAAACGTTACATCCCTGCCAGCGGGACGCACCTATAGCCGACAGCTTAGGGCCGGCGGCAAAAAGAAGCCGTGCGGATATTTTTTGCTAGCTGGGGATGAGACAACAACATTTCTAGACCTTCGCCATTGTTCCAGGCCATGCCATTGAAGCGGACTTGTTGCCTGGGAATTTCTCCAGCATGCATTATATCATATTGATGGACATAAGTCTTCATGTGTGAAGTTTTTGAGGGCAACTGGTTTTTTTTCTGGCCACTTAACATTTAAACACTAACTCTAAACTCTTTGTTGGGCTTAGGTTTAATGGCACAATGTTTGGAATGATTCTAATGTGGTAATAATTCATTTTTGAGTGTTCTTCTACTGCAATGTCGACATAAAGAATAGGAATGTACAGTGCCTAGTTCACAGTTTTGTGATTTAAAAAAACTGATCTACTAAAACCGTTATTTGTGTCTGTAGGGGTTGGACAAAATGTGTGACAGCTGTACCCCTTTTGAGAATTGTATTAAAAAGAAATGTGAAAACTCATTAAATTGATGTTTACAGTGGCATTTTTTGTGTTGTGTAAATGTATTACAGAAAAAGAATAATAATTTTACATTCCTTTGTGATTTAGATATTATTATTGGTAAGAAATAAAGGTAGCAAGGCAATTAGACAACAAATAACCCAATGTTTAGGTAATCTCTAACCCAGCAACACAGTTAATCTGACCCACTGGTTGGGTCAAATAAACAACCCAGCATTTTGGGTCAAATGATTTAACCCAGCACTTGGGTCAAAACAACCCAACGCGTGTTCTGTCCCATAGTTACCCAGCAGCTGGGTTATGGTTGGGTTATTTTTTAACCCAGTACTTTTTAGAGTGTAGAGGCCCCCCCGCAAAAAAACGAGAAGGGGCCCCTCCCACTAGCAGTGATGTCATGCTTGAAAATGTATTGTGCACCTGAGTCCGTCTCTTCCATTTACATAACTGATTTTTCAGTAATGAATGTGGTGAATTATCATTGCACTGATGCATTTGACGTTATTATTAATAGCATATATCATATAATGTGCGTATTTGATTGTTTTTCAATCAGACTGAAATCCATGCACACTCTAAAAAGGATGTGTTAATTATTAACACATTTTTTGTGTTATTGCCATTTTAACACATTTTTGTGTCATTTTTAGTTGATCATGTGTAAAGAGAGAGTGAGAGAGAGTGAGAGAGAGAAACAACACAATGTGTCCAACACAAAATGTGTTAAATATCATCCAATCACGTCACTGCATAAGCTCTATTTTCATTGGTGGATGTTGTGGATGAACTCACGTCAAGTTTATGGATTTCTCTGATAAAAATATAATGTTCCCAGAGCTTTCTCAGAACGTCCCTCTGGTGTCAATGACATTCACAGAACGTTTCCCAAGACGCTCATGATGTGGAGATCTTTACAGGGTTGGGGAACGTTATTTCAGGAACCTTCAGGGATTAACACATCTCAGAGTGGATTTGGTCCCACAATACAGCATTAAAGTAACACTGAAGCAGAGTTGAACTTAATGAGAATGTACACAAGCAGAATTACTGAAGAAAAGAGAAACAAACAAAGAAGAAGAGAAGAGACCAACAGAAGCACAACTACAACTGACTTCCAGTCACAGCCTCAGATCAAATCAACTGAATAAAACACAATAAATCTCTGAAGAGCTGTTTCTTAAAACATAACCATCACTGTGCTCAGTGTTTACTTTTGTTGGGTCTCGACCCTAAAACCTACAAGTATGTTTTTTCTAGATAGATGTGTTCTCAGAATTCATTATTATAGTGAACAAGACCTAAGAGAAAATATGATTAGGAAGATGCAGGTACGTTGATGATGAAAGTAATAATCCCATAATGACTGTTTTATTTACACACCGATGAATATAGGAAACTGTAGCTTTTGCAGATTGAACTTTAACAGGTTATAGATTAATTATACAGATTTCCATGATTTTTGAATGGCAGACACAGAGTTGAAGGATCAGCATATGAATCTCAACGATGGTGACAATAAATATAAAGCAATTCATTCGAGAAGCCCCTGTCTGCAGCCTGCAGATCGAGGCGGGGCTGAATCTGGGGCGGGGCTGCACGTGTCGCCCCGCCCACATGCCTTCTCATTGGTTGTAGGTAAATTAATAATGTCGAGATAACGTAACTCCCACAACTCATCTCATTGGTGGCAAAGTAATGACGTTGAATACATTATGACGTTAAGGGACATGAAATAGCAGATAAAATAGCAAAGGAAGTTACTAAAAATAATCAAATTGATTTTACAGTTATTATTAGAGGAACAAAAATTATTATTAAAAATAAATTAAAGAAACAATGGCAACAACAATGGGAAGAAAATAGGAAAGGACGATGGTTTCATAAGATTCAAAGGAGAGTGGGAGAAATAAGGTGTACAGAGAGGAATAGGCGAGAAGAGACAATAATATCAAGGCTTCGGTTTGGACACACGGGATTAAATGAAACATTACTGAAAATAGGTAAACATAGCACAGGGAAATGTGAATATTGCCGGCATGAAGAAACAGTGGAACACGTCATATTAGAGTGCAGGAAATATGAAACTGAAAGAAGAAAATTGACCTTATGCACTGAGCATAATATGGAACTACCCATACAACCAAAAGATGGCAGCAGAGGATTATTTATTATGCAGCTGCCTTTTAAACTCCCTACATTTTTCAAGACGTCTTGCTTTTCGATTTATTATAAAATTACTAGTATAATAAATTTTAGTACTTTTACCGTCCTTAAGTATATAGTATAGGAAGTGCAGAAAATCATTAAGCTCACACACAAACAGCCTATAAGGGTAAATTATTTAAATACTAATATATAGTTCACTACAAATACATTAAATAATTATGGTATAATAATTAAATAATGCAGTCAATGTGAATAGATAGGAATATTAAATATTTTATAAAGTTTAATACCATCTTTTAAGTTTTATCTTGAACTCTAAAATCCATTGATCTATTAACCATACTTGTTCCCGCTGTAGTTTTGTTACTCTAAATTTAGTCTGAATCATTTAAGCTCTTTTTTGCCATCAGCTTGTCAGATGTTTGGTCCAGTTATTCCTGTCAATCATAGCAATGAATCGCGCATATTTAGCCGAATTACTCTATTTTTTTAAACTGGCATCTGTCATTCTTGAAACGGTATACATGGACGTTTGGTCCTCTTAGACAAACAACACTTTTCTTCGATTGTGAATGGATTATGTAGAGAAAACGAACAAAGTATGCTTATATTACGGCACAGTACAGTTGACCAGAAATGCCTTAGCTGGCTTGACTAAACAAGGAAGTAATCCGATATGGTAAATTAATAGCGAAATTAGAAGAAATTAAAATATGTTTCAATTTAGTAGATATACTTCGGGAAGGGTCAATAGGGTGTTATTTCAATTTCTTAGAGAAATTAATGTATTTGAGCACAGAGGACCCAGACAGCTGTTTCGCGTGTCAAGATCGGGAGTGAGAATCAGAAATAACTGTGAACATTATTATCTTAAATAAATAACAGTGAAATTCATTTATGTGTCGTCATAATTCATTCATGTGTCATAAATGTTTGTATTTATAAACAACTCTGATGTTTAACAACACTTTTCTATTAATTAATTTAATAACATAAGAATCGTGGACACTCTTGCTGATAATTTTCCACATTTATGTATCTTAACAATTAAGACAATAATAATAAAAAAAAGCTGTAAATAAACACCACTGGTTAACATTGCATAACATGCTTGAAAATGTATGTAACCTTGGACCACAAACCAGTCATAAGTGTACGTTTTAATTGAGATTTGTACACATCTGAAAGCTGAATAAATAAGCAAAGGATTCAGCGTTTATATAAAACGTATAATTCATAAGTATAGTTTCCAACTGCATTTGGCGTCAATCCATTTCACTAACCAATGAGATGAGTTGTGGGAGGGATGTTGCGTCGACGTCATTAATTTACCTACTACCAATGAGAAGGCATGTGGGCGGGGCGACACGTGCAGCCCCGCCCCAGATTCAGCCCCGCCTCGATCTGCAGGCTGCAGACAGGTGCACTTGATTCATTCTGGGATCCATGGATAGGTTTTGATTGGTGCTCCCAGAATTCACTGCAGCATGAAGCTTTTTGTTTTTTTGTCACCATCATTGAGATTCATATGCTGATTACTGATGAATGTTTGCATCTACAGTTCAGTTTTTCTAAAAGTCTGGAGTGGAAAGTGTTTTTAGAATTAATCAAATTACCATATTAATATATAAATCTCATCAACAGCAATATATTTGCTTAATTTTCATGAAACAACCACAGATACACTCATCAGAAGAGATCAATAGGTTATAACATGAACAACCAATCAAAGCCTCTTGATCATGCATTCTTCTGGACTTCTCTACTTTTCTGTTTATAAATGTTTTGCAAACATTGCTTTAAACAGCCTGAGAGAGAACTGATGTTAGTAAATGAAGGCTCAAGATCACAACTAAAGCAAACACTGATCACATTAATGGTAAGTTCAAAAGAAAAAAATCAACATCTCAACTTCTGTTCTATAATAACTTTTTAGACAAACTGGTCAGTAATGTGTGAAGCTGGTGATGCTGTTTGTGGAGTTTCTGTTTCTCTTTCATTCTGCTTGTTAACATTATCAGTTCAACTCTGCTTCAGGGTTCATTTGACACTCTGTATTGTGGGACCAAAAACACTTTGAGTATTTTTTTTAAAACATTTTATTTTTATTTTTTATTGCATTCATTTGTGAACTGGTTAAGAAAAGCACATCTATGCAAATTGTGTGAGTTTAACACGTTAGTGTGTTAAATATTTTAACACACTGCCTGTGTTAAGAAGAATAACACACTGGTTGTGTTAAAATTTATTTAACACAAAATGTGTTGTCCTGAACTAGACACACAGATGTGTTAAGATATTACACATGTTGTGTTGTTTTTAACACATCTGCTGTTTTATTTTTAACACACTTACATAAAATAATGTGATAACACTAAATTGTGATTAATGACCCATTAGTGTGTTAAATATTTAAAAATGATCACTGGTTGAGTTCAAATTTATACAAAATGTGTTGTCCTTAATTTGACACACAAGTGTGTTAAGATATAACACAGGTTGTGTTGTTTTTAACACATCTGTTTTAAGAGTGTATTATGTTTAGTATTTTAATATTAACACATTAATTAGAAGTTTCTGGACATTTTATTTACATTTTATCAACACTTAATGTGTTAAAATGACACATATGTGTCTTTAATTACCTGACACAATTTTTGTGTGTTAAGATGGCTTACACATCTGTTGTGTTAAATTCAACACAACATGTGTTGTCCCTGAGCACACTCGTGAAAATTCTACACAACATGTGTCATTTTTAACACATCTCTTTTTGCAGTGCAGGAATAATATTTAGTCTATATTTATATTGCGAGCGGTTTGGTGTGCAAAGACTTTACAGATTTTATGTTGATGTTGCGAGCGCGGGCATTCTCAATACTTAGAAGAGCTAAACTGGACAGTCTTTCTTGTTTTATCGAACAATAAATTGTATGGAAAAAGTCTGGTGACAAGTCGTCAGTGAACCGCTGACAGGTCATTGTCAGAGAAGCGCAGCAGCGGACCACAAAAACATATTACTATTTCACTTAAACCATTATCAGATTAACAAAAGAAAAGGAGAAAAATGTGCTGAGTTTCGATTCATTGTGACACGATCCAAAGTTTATGTAAAAGAAAACGAGGGGGAAAGCCGTTTTCTTTATTTTATTTTATTTCCTTTTTTTTTGCCAAAGCTTTACAGTGATGTATGACAAAAATTACGAGTAACAGTTGGAAAAACAATGCAGTAATTGCGCTGGCGCCTTACGCGCACACACATTTTTGCTATAACATTGCAGCTTGTTCATTATTAAAATAAAATAGATATAAAGAAAAGTATAAAGGTTACAATTATTAATTTATGTAGTCCGTTTAGCGTGACCTGCGCCTCACTGTGCTGTTATAGTCTTTGTGAAGGATAATGGACAGAAGGGAATAAAATAGCATAGTTGTGTTTATAATGTTTGTAAGCATTTTGATTTAGGCTACCGGTATTTTAGCCTACATTAGCTATTTCTGAATGTAATAATTGCCACGTACACAGCAAAATCCCCGGTGTTAATTTAACACTCCCAGTGTTAATTGTGGACTCATATATACACTGGCTTCGGTGTTAAAGTTAACACTGAAGCAGTGTTGAAGTTAACACTGAAGCAGTGTTAAAGTTAATGAGATAATTAGGTGATTAACGAAGTGATGATTGATCATTATTGAAGACACCTGATGTTAATAAGCAGAATCCCCAAAGGAGAAAACCAACATTTTTAAGCAACCATTATAGCGGTCAATGTTTGCATTAGTTAGGCTCTTGACCCGTAAATCTTCAATATTACGTCTTGTTTAACTGCAATTACTGAGATATAACAGCCAGACAAGCCAAGAGTTTGCCACCATTGTTGAGATTCATGGGCTGGTTCTTGATGTCTATGTGTGCCGACATGAAATACCTCTTTAAAAAAATCTTTCTAAAAAGTATATGAAGTGCTGGATCTTCTGTGGATTGTCAAGGCTATTATAATAAGCAAAAAAAAAAAAAAAAGCTCACAGGTTAGACACGGTGATTCATGTTAAACAATGAATATATTAAAACACAATCATCACCTGATGACATGAGCTTATGTCTGGCTGCTTTAAAGCAAACACAGCAACAAACAAGACCTAGTATTAAAGATTTACGGGTCAAGAGCCTAACTAATGCAAACATTGACCGCTATAATGGTTGCTTAAAAATGTTGGTTTTCTCCTTTGGGGATTCTGCTTATTAACTGCAAGATGTTTCGCGGCCGCCGCCATCTTGAATGTAGTCACGTTAAGTCGAGTGACGAGCAGGAAGGAACGTATCAGGTTTTCCACTTATCAGGTTGTAGTTTCCTTCCTGCTCGTCACTCGACTTAACGTGACTACATTCAAGATGGCGGCGGCCGCGAAACATCTTGCAGTTACTGTCTGCATAAATCTTCTCGTAAATAAACTACCGGTGCTTTTTCTGAGTTCTCAATGTCTCGTTTTAAATGTCGGGGGCCCTTGGAAGTCTACCGATGAAGTGTGGCGCTACTTTGTGCCTCGTAAATGGCGTAAAACAGTGATTTATTTACATGACTGCCTCGATGCCCCATTGACTCTCATTGACAAGCTGTTGTGAGCATCGGCTAACTGACCCCAGATTTCGGACAGCAGTGGACAAGACGAGATGAGATATGCAAGGTACGTTCACACTCGGTATCATGATTCAATACACTTTAGGTCAATATCACACCGGAGTTCTCCTTTAACACCGAAGCCAGTGTATATATGAGTCCACAATTAACACTGGGAGTGTTAAATTAACACCGGGGATTTTGCTGTGTATGTTTTTCCTCTCAAAACGCAATTTTACACAAGTAGCGTGTTTTAACTTTATAGCAAACATTTTAAATATCTTGAAAAAATACTTTAATGTCTTTAAAGCGTTTAAAGTTTTTTTCTTTCGTTTAAAACATTTGGCCAAAATCTAGAAAAGATGATGCTGTGGCTATGATATGACTAAGCGCAAGGTAGGTTACCAGATCAAAACTCCCTTCGTTTCTTTCGGATATTTTTTTTCCGTTTTAAGCCCTTATTAAAGGATACAGCCTCGCACATGACATGCAGGGGAAAAATAAATCATCCGCACGAATTTGTATTTTCTCAAGTTTCTAAATTGTGCATGACATTACTAAATCGTGACCAGGATTTAGTTAAATCAAATCAACAAACAAATTATTATATTGTGCACTCAATTTACTTAATACAAAGGAACGAGTTAGGCCTAAATTGTGCATACGATTTAGTAAAACTAGGGAGCGAAATATTCTATTGTGCGCACGCTTTAAATTTCCCCCTGGGGCACCGTAAGCCTCTTTACGCGTAAACATATCCTCTTTGAGTACGGCGCGTTTGTCTTAGAATTATAGTGTTTATGACAAGTAAAATATGAGAAAAATGTTTTTCCGAGTTTGATATAATAGAACATTAAACTCGCTCCACTGCACTACCTTTGCGCTCACGTCTTGCGTCTTTTGCAGCGTCTAGAAGCACTGCCTTTTAGAATGTCCTGCGACGGGGCCCCCCAAAGGGTGTACAAGGACCTTTGATAACTTGCTTATTCGCTTATTGTTTGAATGTAACGTTAAAGCTTTTTGCTAACTTTGTTTTGAAGAATGAGTTAATCCAGCCCATTGTCCTGTCTGGCCTATTTGCAGCATATTACATACTCTGGACTAACGTTATCAAGAGAAGACAGACGGAGCTTTGGAGTTCGGAGCATTCAGAGGTAATATTTGCATTCTAACAATCTGAGTACCTGCATTTTACATGTAACGTTAGATATGATCGAATATGTTTCTCAACTCAAGAAGAGAGTTTTTTAGGGAGAATAATTCAGATGTACAAAAGCTAAAACTAATGTGAATGACATATTGTCTGCTTCCTGACTGTTTTGTAGATATTTATCCTGAGAGAGAAACAAATAAGTTGAAAGGAAAAGACCCATCTAAAAAGACAGGACACAGAAGAAACCAGCAGAAGTGAACCCAAGTTACCAGTTTTCTTTGCAATGTGAGGGATTTTCAGCAGATACACCAATATCTTCTTTTTCCTTTTATTCAAAAGTTTGTGATCAGTAGGTTTTATGTTTTGAAATAAGTATCTTCTGCTCATAAAGGCTGCATTTAATTGATAAAAAATACAGGAAAAACTATAATGTTGTGAAATATTATTAAAATGTTTTATCCATTTTAATATACTTAAAAATGTAATTTATTTCTGAATTTTCAGCATCAATACTCTAGTCTTCTAATTACTCCAGTGTCACATGATCCTTTAGAAATTATTGTATGTGCTGATTTATTATCAATGTTAGAAGCAATTGTGCTGTTTAATATTTTTAATAACCTGTGATACTTTTTTCAGGATTCTTTCATGGATTTTTTTTTACTTAAATCTTTTATATTATACTTATATATAGTATGTTACATTGAAATTGATTGTAAAGTTTTAGATAAACGTTATCTTTTAAATAACTGCTGTTCTTTGAAACGTATTCATCAAAGAATCCTGAAAAAGTATCACAGGCTCCAAAACATACACTGACAACATTGACAATGAATCAGGATATTGATAATAAATGAGAATGATCTCTGAAAGATCATGCAACACTGGTGTAATGATACTGAACATTCAGCTTTGCATCTCAGAAATAAATTATATTTGAAAGTATAGTAAAATATAAAACTTGTAATATCTTTAAAATTAAAAATTGTAATAATTTTTCACAATTTTAGTGTTTTACTGTTTAATATCATACTGATCTAACTGTAACAATCATCTCTCTCTGCCTTTGACTGTATCTGTCATCCCTCTGTCTGTGTCTGACTGTATCATTGTTTTGTAAAATATCTAATGTATTGCCCTTTTTGTTCTTTTCTATATTTTTTAGCCACTCTTTGCATCCTGGGATGGAACAGCATCTGGAGCTGAACTGCTCTCCTTTTTCGATCAGAAGTTTTGTTGGACTCACTTGAGGCCTTGTTGTTTGGCCATGTTGGACTGTTCGTGAAGTTGTGAAAATTCATCACTGTCTTTGTGGTATTTAGAACCATTTAATTATGACCATGTTGGTTAACTTGATGTTGGTTTCAACTTTGGCTAAATATTGGTTAACCTTAATATTTAGCAGGGTAATATGTTTCAAGTAAATATTTTCATGCCCAATTTATTTCGGAATTCAGAATCATACTAAATACACTGTTCTATGACATTTCTTTCATGCAAATTTGAGAGTTATAAAATAAGAGATTTTCTTTAATAAAATTGGACCTGTTTATTAAGATTAAGATGTGTCAAATTCTTATTATTTTTATTTTTATTAAATAATAGGTGCACTGAGTTTCATACTATACAACACTTTATGCAGTTAAATATTGTTTAAAGCTTATGCAGATAATAAATTGTTTAAATTGCTAGTCATTATTATTCAGCAATCTGGAAAATAAATACTGCAAATAAAGAATATACAAATCAAAGTAGTACAATATTTTTTACAGTGAAACGCTATTTAATGATTTCCAGTACACTTGTAAAATTGCAAACTATTGCTGCAATTTCACAGTAGCAGCTTTAAATAATGTATATATCGTTGCTTGTGTATATATACAGAAAATTGCTGTATTCTATACAGAAAATTGCTGTATTTCAACTGTAAAACTGTAGTTAATCACTTGTGCACTTGTAAAAATTTACAGTATTGCTGGCAACCAAAGTTGCCAGTAACTTGCTGTAAATTTTACAGTAAATTTTTTACAGTGTATGTATCATCTTATAATTGAAAATTATCTTATAAATGAAAATTTGTGTACATTTGCAACTTCTCTGGAGTACTTCATAAAGATTTATTGTCAAAGGAATCTACAGTAAGAGCCCAAATTACTCAATTATAACTACTGTACACATGAATTATAGTCTATGATCGCAGTTATAGTCCAATACATGCTGCAGTTAAGCATAAAAATCTTACCTGATGTGAGCTGATATACAGTGATCCTCACTCGACACAACTGACTGCTTAACTATTAAAATATGTGTGCGCTGTGAGATAATTATAGAAATATTATCAGCCCATCATTCTGACGAAGAAAGATGAGCCGCTGTTTCCTCGTTTCATCACCCTCCAGGCATCCTAGGTGTATAT
Organism: Garra rufa; assembly: GCF_049309525.1. Classification (NCBI taxonomy): domain Eukaryota; kingdom Metazoa; phylum Chordata; class Actinopteri; order Cypriniformes; family Cyprinidae; genus Garra; species Garra rufa. Next base: position 50,416,959 of record NC_133367.1, on the reverse strand, counting down.
GACGTTCATTCAGATGAATACACTTAGAGTAATATTAAAATTATCCTGGCTCTTCCAAGCTTTAGAACTGTCACGATGCAGGCAGGAACACACGAACAACGATGTAGTAAAAGACGAATATTTAATAAAATATTCCATCGGTGCAGCCGATGGAGGGAGGAGCCATGGTGGAGGAGAGGCTGACGACTCCAGGGGGCCGACCGACGGAGGCGGAGCAGGTGGCGGTGGAGCCCAAGGCAGAGACGGAGACGGAAAGCCGAAGATCTTGGGTGACACCGCAGATCCGAAGGGCCAAGGCGGAACCCAAGGCTCTGGCGACCAAGCCGGAGCAACAGAGGGCCGAGGCTGTGCCCGCGGGAGGGAGGAGGTCCACAGAGCCGGTGGGACGGCGCGACGAGGCACAGCCGGAGGAGTAGAGTCCAGAGGCGAAGGTGGGGCGACGACTGACCAGGGTGGAGCCGTAGGGACGAAGGAGCCCAGTGGAGCTGGTGGACCGACGGGCGAAGGCGGAGATGAGGGAGCAGAGAGCCGGGGTGGAGCCGCAGGGTCGGAGGGCTGAGGCGGAGTCCAGGACTCTGAGGCTGGAGGCGATGGTGAGGGATCCTCCAGCCATAACACCTATGGAGACCGGCAGACCCACGGCGAACCCACCGCACAGATGGTGGGCTGAGGGTGAGCAAGGGGACAGACAGTAGACAGCGGGGATTCAGGATGGCTGGACGGAACCAGCCGAGATTCAGGCATAGACAGAAGAGGGAGGGTGGGTGGGAAATCCAGGCTGACAGGTATTTCAGTGATTAAGTCTATTAAGTCCCCAGAGTGTTGCTCAAGCTCACCCTCAGTGTTGGTGCAGTGGGCGGGGCTCTCTACCGCCCTCTCTTGCTCCACGAAGCACTCCACTGTCGCAGATGTAGTAGCTGGCTCTCGCACCTGGTCGGAAGTTTTGACCCCATTGGCGCTCAGTAATACTGTCGCTCGGGGCTCAGGCTTCCCGTCTACGAAGGGCTCGTACTCCGCGGGTCGGGGTGGCTGGCTGTGCTCTGGGTCCGGAGTGGGTCCCCAGTGTCCACTCCACAAACGCGGCGAAGTCCGCTCGAGGTCCGTCCTCGGACGACGGCGCTCTGCAAGACACATTGAGACTGGCGTCATTGAACTCACAGAGCGCGTCGTCCGTATAGCTGGTGGTATTAGCTACGAGCTGGAACATAAACGTGTAACCCTCGACTGGTAAATCCCCCTGCTTCAGCCGGAGGAGGATAAATTCAGGACGGAGGAAGGAATCCATGGGGAAAAAACACAACGGAAACAAAAAGACTGAAAAACAGAATGATAAACAAAACTGGGTGGAATACGTAAAAAAAAAAACTGTTGTGGTCGGTCTTTCTGTCACGATGCAGGCAGGAACACACGAACAACGATGTAGTAAAAGACAAATATTTAATAAATCCAACGGAATAGAGGCAGACACAGGAACAGCAAGGGAAAACATCCATATAACATCAAAGAACGACAAGAATACAGGGGAAAGCACACACCTTATAAACACAGACTAATTACACAGACAGGTGCAGACAATGACGGAGAAACCAAAAACACTCAGAACAGCGGGGGAAAATATGGGAAAAACCAACAAGAAAGTCCGGGGATGTGACAAGAACGGCATAGGTGAGTGTTTCTCTTCATCAGTCCAAAACAAGTCCAACAAAGTGCATCCATCCAAAATAAAGAGCACCTTACACAACTCCAGGGGTGAAGGACTCTTGTAGAAAATCGATGCAGATTTGTAAGAAAAATATCCATATTTAAAATGTAAGAATCACTTTAATCTAGCTTGCGCAGTTGTGCACGGAAGCAGTTCCAGGCAGATGACGCATGCACCGATGAATCTTGTGAAAACCAACCTTTGTTTACAGGAGCAAAAGAAGCAAAGTTTCCTTACCTTAGCCCGGAAAAACAGTCTCCTCTTGGTTCTTTACAAATCCTTTTTTTTTTTTTTTGTCTCTCCCCTGCGTGTCCGCATTCGTCACCTGGAACAGCTTCCGTGTACAACAGTGAGCAAAAGCTAGATTAAAAGGGTCCTATTATGTTTTTTTTCACTTTTTGAATTTTAGTCAGTGTGTGGTGTGTATGTTTGAGCATGAAAGACAACTACAAAGTCTACTCCAAAGGGAGATATTTACTTTAAAAAAAAATCCTTTTTCAAGAACTAAATACCTGGGCTTTGGTTTCGTGGTAGAGTTCTGGCATAATCTTTTCTGAAAAGTGGCTGCGTGAGGGAAGCTTATATCGCGGCTTCAGTGTATTTAACAGGTGGCGAAACCTTCCACCACAGAAAAGGGCCGTATATCTTTTGCTATGAAAGCTGCTATTGCTATAGTAATTTTAAATGCAAAAAACTAAACCGAATGTGATTCCAACCGAGATTCTAACAAAATAGGGAATGAAGCCTGAGTTCCTCAGACCCGAGGCCTGTCCTTGTTCGACAACTTATCAGAATAGAGTTCGTGTTGCAGCCATTAAAATAGTTCAATTTTGGATTCTAATGGCAAAGTGGCTAGATTTTTTTTTTTTCGTTTCTTTATTAAGTTAATTTAGAAATATGTTTGGAACATTTTATGTTTGTTAAATTCAAGCTTTTGTTTTTTAAAGTAACAACCTAACGACCAAGTGGCAATGAGTTGAGCATGTTTGATAAATGAAGCCTTCTCAAATCAACATGACTTGCATAAAATAAAATCTATAGACATAAAACACTTGATGCATTTTACAATGTTAATTTAAACATTTAACCTATTGGGTTAGCCTAGACAAATGTGCGCGATTAGACACATATCCAGTCATTTGTGCGGAGAGTAAAAACTGAGGCGTGCTTTGGAGGACATGGAAGCGCAAGTGCGATCACTTCCATTATTTTTTAGTTACAGTGGAAACCCAAAATATGCTATTTTTGTTCATAAAGGTAAGAGTATTACATCTGCAAAAGGTCTACTATTATTATTTTTGTGCACCCACAATATAAACAAAACATTATAATTTCGTAAAATAGTTAAAGAAAACGGCGCTGAGGAAAAACCTTTTGAAATGGGGCTTCCGGTTATGGCGTCGGAGTGAGCGGTCGCATTTTTCACCTCTCCCAGGTCACTTTCCTGTTGCTTATTATCTACCTCAACCCATATTTATAAGCGCCACTATTTTGTTGGTTTTCTCTCAATTTACCATGCCCAAGCCATCAAAACAGAACAAGCCAGACCACTCTCGAGTTTTTACGGAAGATTCCACGGACTCTAGCGAGGCGGTTGGCCATGAAAGTTCGCTACCTGACTTTTCACACGGGGCCTTGTTCAAACACATCGCCGACGTGGTTGCAGAAGAAGGACGGCGTACGCAAAAGATGATGAATGAATCTTTTGCCAAATTGGAGTCTGGTCTGGACATTAAAGTAGATAGTATCATCAAACGCATTGATGAGATCGCCGCATCCACCGAGTCACTCTCATCCCGTGTGGCCGAAACAGAGACTCGCATCTCCGCCGTGGAAGATGACATCACTCCGCTGCAAAAGAAGCTGTTTGCACTTGAGAAACTTAACACGACACTCGCGGAAAAGGTTACAGATCTGGAAGGGCGGTCCAGACGGGACAATATTAGGATTCTCAACCTCAGGGAGTCCGTGGAGGGAAGCGATCCCCTGCAGTTTTTTGAGTCTTTCCTACCAAAACTGCTAGATCTGCCAGTCTCATGTATTGAAATCGACCGCGCGCACCGAGGGCTTGGTACACCTACAGATGGCCGTCCACGTCCTGTCATCCTCAAGATTCATCGCTCCAGAGATGTAACCACTATCCTGTCTGCAGCTAGACGCAAAGGCCAACTTCACTACGAAGATCAGCCTCTCCGTATTGCTCCGGACATTTCACCAGCAGTTCGTGCCGCGAGGAGAGCCTTCAACCCGGTCTGCGCCGAACTTATTAAAAGAGGAATCCGTTTTCAAATGAACTTCCCAGCTGTGCTGGTGTTCAAGGTGGAGGGCATTCAGAAAACCTTCAGAGATCCTAAAGATGCTAAAACCTATATAGACGGTAGTGTGTGATCTTTCATCTTAATTTCTCATGGGCCTCTTGACGTTTATAATGTTATAACATATCATGGGTGTTTAGTAAAATTAATGGGAGAGGGGTTTTATGCTTAGGTCGTTTTATCGAGAAGCTATTGTAAAGCAGGTGTATTTTTTTTTCTTGCACTTTTTCTGTTTTTAAGCGTTTATCAATCCTTGCTTTACTTTTTTGCTCTAGAGGAGTTATAGACATGGGTGGTCCCAATCTTCTCCTTTTGTTTTTGTTTTTGTTTTTAATTTGTCAGGATATTAGTTATTTTAAGCCTGAATCCGAGTTATCTCCCTTCTTGTTTTCCCTTTTCTTCCTTTTCAGTTTGCCTTTTTTCCTATTTACTTGTCAGTTTATCCTTGTTTTGAGCTGTAAATGGTTGATGGTGTCAAATTGAACATGCTCAGCTTCAATGCAAGGGGCCTAAATAATCCAGCAAAACGTGTTGCTGTTTTGGATTTTTTGCGTAAGCAACGAGTTCATATAGCATTCTTACAGGAGACCCATATGGTCAAAAGAGATACAAATCGGATGGCAAATCGTTTTTTCCGTGTTATTGCCTCTTCCTCGGCCTCAAGTAAATCTAAAGGAGTGGCGATCTTATGTCAACGCAGCTTGCACCTTAAGGTGTTGGATACCTGGACGGACGGCAAAGGCAGAATAGCAGTTGCGAAAGTTCATATAGAAAATAGAGATATTGCCTTAGTTTCAATCTATGCCCCTAATTCATTTGAAAAAGAATTTTATGCTCAAATAACCAAGTCACTCCTTGAACTTTCTGATTTCAAATTCATTATAGGTGCTGATTTTAATGCTGTTGTGGACTGTTCAGTGGATAGGTCCGGTCAATCAGAAAATATAGATCAAAAACATGCTTCTGAAGCGCTAAGAACTTGGATCAATGACACCGGTGTGATTGACCTCTGGCGTATATTAAATCCTACCGTTAAAGACTACACTCATTTATCCTCTAGACACAAATCCTTCTCTAGAATTGATTTTATTTTCTCTTCTACTAACTTGTTTTTCAATATTCTAAAGGTTAACTTAGTGCCAGTAGCATTTTCTGACCACAAGGCAGTAATGGCTTCTGTTTTGTTAAGCTCCAACCCAGCTCGAGCCCCGAGATGGCGTTTCAACACCTCGCTACTTCGAAATGAAACATTCAAAATCAATTTTTTGAGTCAACTAACAGACTTTGTTGATGTAAATAAAGGTTCAGTAGATGATCCTAGAATAGTGTGGGATGCGGTTAAAGGTTTTATTAGGAACTTTACTATATCTTATGCTTCAAATTTAAGGAAGGTTCGGTCAACGAGATTACATAATTTAGAGTCAAAGCTTTCAGCCTTGGACTCTCTTTTACAACAAGGTTATGATGAGGATGTAAAGCTTCAACTTGACCTTGTGAAAAAGGAAATTAATGCTCTTTTGAAGCAACGAGCTGAATTCTTAATTCATAGAACACGACAGCTGTATTATTTTAATGGGGCTAGACCCAGCCGTTTACTGGCACTTAAACTGCGGTCCAATGAACACTTTGCAGATATTAGCTCAGTTAAGTCTAAAGCTGGCATAGTTCTTTATGAGCCCTCTCAGATAAATGCTACTTTCTCTAGTTTTTATGATGAATTATATAGCTCGGAGATATTGTACAGCCAAGTTGCATGCGATAAGTTTTTAAACAAATTATCACTTCCTAAATTGTCTGAGGAGAATTCTTTCAGTCTGGATACCCCAATCACTTTAGATGAGCTCAAGGAGGCAGCTTTGGATATGTGTAGTGGAAAATCTCCTGGATTAGATGGAATTCCTCCAGAATTTTATACTACTTTTTGGGACAGTCTGGGCCCTCTACTCTATGAGATGATCCAGACTGCAGTTAATAAAGGTTCTTTCTCCAGAGATGTAAATGTTGCAGTTATTTCACTTTTGCTAAAAAAGGATAAGGATAGCAATGATTGTGCAAACTATAGGCCTTTGTCCTTATTAAATGCTGATCTAAAAATTTATGCAAAAATACTTGCACGGAGGCTTCAACCATTTATGACTAAGCTTGTTAACTGTGACCAGACCGGTTTCATTAGAACTAGGTTAGCATCTGATAATGTTAGAAGACTACTTCATATTATACATAACATGTCTTTTTCGTCCTCTCCTGCTGCTGTCCTTTCCCTAGATGCTATGAAAGCCTTTGATCGTCTGGAATGGTCATATCTGTGGTCAGTGCTGGAGGCCATGGCTTTGGGACCCTCCTACATTCATATGATTAAGGTGCTTTATGCGAACCCCACAGCCATGGTGCTAACAGGCAGAACCTGTTCGTCATCGTTTAAAGTAGCTAGAGGCTCCCGTCAGGGTTGCCCTCTAAGTCCATTTCTTTTTGCGCTTTCGCTTGAACCACTGGCACAGACTATACGCATAGACAAAGGCATTACCCCGATCAAAGTATGTGGGACTAGTCATCATATCTCATTGTATGCTGATGATGTCCTCCTTTTTCTAACTAACCCTTTGCAGTCCATACCCAACATTTTATCAATCTTTGACAGCTTTAGTGAGATCTCCGGATATAGAATAAATTGGACTAAATCTGCACTTATGCCGCTAAATGAAGCAATGAAAAACATTTCACCACCTGCAGGTATCCCAGTTGTTAAACAGTTCAGATATTTAGGTATTATGATTGGTGCTTCATTACAGTACATCATTAAAACTAATTATGAAAATATACTCTCTCAGATTTCATGTAGCTTGGAAAACTGGTCATCACTTCCAAATTCTCTTCGTTCACGTATCTCTATTATTAAAATGAATGTACTCCCGCGAGTAAATTTTGTGAGTTCTATGTTGCCTCTCCCTCCCCCTGTTCGTTTTTGGGATAGATTACAGAGCATAATTACTAAATTTGTTTGGAACGGCAAACGACCGCGTCTCAAACTTTCCACGATGCAAAGAGATAGATATGCTGGTGGTCTCTCACTCCCCAATTTTAAGTTATACCATTGGTCCTTTACACTTCGTCCACTACTTTGCTGGTTTGATGATAAAGTTGAAGTTTCTTGGCGTTCTCTTGAGGAAAACTTAGTTCTTCCTTTGAAGTTGGATGAAATTTTATTTGCTAATATCCCTCCAAACAAATGTAAACTCCGATTTGGCCCCCTGATATCACACACAGTATCGGTGTGGAGAGTAGCAGAAAAAGTTTGTAAGATTAGCTCTAATTGGAACTCTTACTCCCCTATTTTTAATAACTATGGTTTGCTAATTGGCAAACACCCAATTAAGTTTGGCCAGTGTCGACAATGGTATGATAAAGGGATTCATTCCTTGGGCAATATCATAGGTGACAAGGGCCTTTATACTTTTGAAGAACTGTCTATTCTGTTTAACTTGCAAAAGTCCACCTTTTTCTTTTACTTGCAGCTGAGGGCAGCTATGAAGGCATATGGAGTCCCCTGGATGGGTCCCCTTAAAGCACATCCTTTACTTAAATTATTTTGTGATACCCAGGAAACAAGAGGGTTTGTTTCTAAATTATATGGTAATTTTTTAGAAAAAATCTACCTTCCTTTGGCAATAGACTCTTCTTGGCGAGCAGACATTGCAGACTTATCTCCTGATTTTAACTGGGATGAAGTTTGGCTTATGGTAATGCAAGCCTCCAGGAATCCAGACCATCAACAAATTCATTTAAACTTCATTCATAGGACTTACATGACTCCGCGTAAACTTCATAGCATGAAACTTAAACCCGATCCTAAATGCACTCTGTGTGACACAGATGAAATTGGCACTTTCTTTCACATGGTCTGGGACTGTCCTGGGGTTAATTATTTTTGGAATATGGTTAAAGAAGATTTATCAACCATCTTAAATGTTTCAGTCCCTTTATCCCCTTCAGTTTTTCTTTTAAATGATTTCTCTGAGATTCAACTTAACAAAAATCAGAAGCGAATATTTCTAGCTGGTTTGACAGCAGCGAAGAAAATTGTTGCTATAAGGTGGAAGCCTCCACATTCTCTTAACAAACTTCTTTGGATTTTTACATTTATAGACATTGTATATCTCGAGATTTCCACTGCACGCATTCATGGTGCAAGAGAGGACACCGTCAGACTTTGGGCTCAGACGTTGGAGAAGCTTAAAGATTTAATATGCTAAATTAAGGAGAACCCCTTTCGCACTTTGGTTTCAGGCTCCCCCCCCCCCCTTTTTTTTTTTTTTTTTTTCTCTCTCTCTCTCTCTCTCTCTCTCTCCTTTTTCCGTCTCTTTCTCTTTTTCCTATTGATTCTTCCTCTCTATTTCTCTTTGTTTTGAAGCTGTTTAATGTTCCCTGTTTGGGCTGTTTTAGTTGGTTCTTTGACTGTTATAGACCTCTTTCAGCACTCTTACGAATGTTAAGATTGATTATTATTATTTATGGTTTTTACTATCTGTTCATTTTTGCATGTATTTTTGTACGGTTTATTTTGCGCATTTAATTACTTTTTTTTTTATATACATATTTGTCATATGCTTTAAGAATATTACTTGGAATTATTGCAGTTTATTTTCTTATTTATTTATTTGTCAGTTATTTTTTGTTTTTATACTCATTGTTATATGCTGATTGATTGTCTATGTTGTATTGTTTATGTACGGTCTGTCATAATTTCAAAACCTCAATAAAAATTTGATAACAAAAAGAAAACGGCGCTGAGCCAGACTCGCTCAGTGCTTTAAGCCAGTCTTTTCAACAAAAAAAATAAAATATATATATATATATATATATATGTTTCAGTCTTTTAATCCTCTGGGGTCTGAGGGTGTTTTGGGGCCCTGAAGAAGTTTTGACATGCCCTGACATTTGTGCTTTTTTCAGTATCTTAAAAACATATGAATGGTTAAAATCAGATTACATTGTAATCAGCACATATTGGGCTACAATAATATGCAAGCAACATTAAAGAGTACTCCCCTCGTTAGCCCCCCTGCCGGAAAATCATACAAGCCCCCGGGTCGCGTGTTCTGGCACCGGGACTGAGTATATTATTATCAGTTATGGTCTATTACTGAACCAATATCGTAGAAATTTTTTATTTCGACACCCCTACTAATCAGGTTGCCGTTTTGGAGTTGCACCATTGTCGTGTGTGATAGGGTCAAAACACATGCGGAGTAGCGGCTGATGTAAACTCAAGCATTTACTAGAGTGATGATCATTGGTGGCCGCGTCAGACCAGCGCCGTAGATGTGTGTAGTGTGTAGCAAGAGATTTATTCATCATACAGTGTAGATAGCTTCACTAGCCTTATGCTGGAGCTGGTTTCGGACATGCAAATAATTAAATAAATTAGCACAATAACGATAATATCATGTTTCGACGATTTCGCAGACTGACGATAGGACCAACAATACTCTAGCATATTATTTACTCACCCTCCATGCATCCTAGGTGTATAAGACTTCCTTCTTTCGGAGGAATGCAATCGGAGTTATATCAAAAATAATCCTACCACTCACAAACTTTAGAACGGCATTGACTGAACGGCATGGAAAAGTGTTTCTCTCCATCGATCCATATTAAAAAAAGTGTGTCTCACGGCTCTGGGGGGTCAGTAAAAGCCTCCATTAGAGATCTAATGTGTTTTTGTAAGTAAAATATCCATATTTAAAATACAAGAATCAATTTAATCTAGCTTGCACAGGTGTAAACAGAACTAGCTGCTTTGGGAAGGAACGTGGCAGGACTGAAACGCCATCTAAACTGTTTACCAATTGCAACGCAGTGGGACTGCTAACCAATCACAACACATTTTGTTTTTCCGAAAGTGGACCTTTATCAAACCTGGATCTAATAGAGCCATTGATGCCAAGTTTGAGGAAAAGAAAGCTATTGTAATAATGTAAATTATGTGAAACTTAATGCATTTTTCGAACCACCAAGCACGTTCTAGTGCACCCCAAAACAAAATGAAGACTTTGTAAAAGAGTATAATAAGACCCCTGATTCTTACATTTTAAATATGGATATTTTTCTTGCAAAAATGCATCGATTTGCTACATGAGGCCTACATGAGACCACCTTGGAGCCATGTGAGACACTATTTTTATTATGGATGGATGCACTTTATTAGACTTGTTTTGGACAGTTGAAGAGAAACACTTGCCCATTGCCAATCTAAAGCTTGGAAGTGACAGAGTATATGTGACCCTGGACCACAAAACCAGTCTTAAGTCGCTGGGGTATATTTGTAGCAATAGCCAAAAATACATTTTATGGGTCAAAATTATTTATTTTTCTTTTATGTCAAAAATCATTAGGAAATTAAGTAAAGATCATGTTCCATGAAGATTTTTTTTGAAAAATTCCTACTGTAAACCTATCAAAATGTAATTTTTGATTAGTAATATGCATTACTAAGAACTTAATTTGGACAACTTTAAAGGTGTTTTTCTCAGTATTTTGAATTTTTGAACCCTCAGATTCCAGATTTTCAAATAGATGTATCTCGGCCAAATATTGTCCTATCCTTACAAACCATACATCGATAGAAAGCTTATTTATTGAGCTTTCATATGATGTATATATCTCAGTTTTGTAAAATTTAACCTTATGACTGGTTTTGTGGTCCAGGGTCACATATAGTCTATGTATAAGTCTGAAAGAAGGACGTCATATACACCTAGGATGCCTGGAGGCTGAATATACAATGGGCTAATTTTCATTTTTGCTATTTTAACTATTCCTTTAAATTCAAATACAATGGATGCATAATAAGCTCGCATATGCAGTTCTTTGTCATTTCCTTTTTGCTTTCTAGCAGGAATATTATACTTTAAAATCTAATATTATCCCCTTCATTTAATCATATGCAGTTCCCTTGTCAATTTTAACCCAGTGATTCCAGCTGCTGATTATTGATCATTAGTTTTTTTCTCTGCTCTCCATGACCTGCCATTACAATCCAAACACTGACTTCATTAGACATTACTGTCATTAAGTTATAAATTTACTACACCTGTAAAACCCTTTGACTTGAAAATATACTGTATGAGGCATACAAATAAATTAAATCGTAAAATGTGTCCTTACAGAGAAATACAGAGAAACTTCTTCTTTAGGCAATCTAACCTGTTTAAGCACCTACTCTCTTCTATCTTTATCTATTTCCAATGGAATCCATTTTCATGCTGACAATATGCAAATCTGCCTGTGACCACGAAAAATAAGTGTGCTCTTAATTTCCTTTTTCTGTACTTAGATAAACCAGAAGTTATTGTCTTTGCCCCCTCTGAAGTGAAAACACAAAATAAACGTAAACATTTAATCCCCAAGTCCTTACATTATCTTTTTTCTTCTTAGGTGCAGAATCTGGGTGTGGAAATTGACAGCGGCTTGAAATTTGACAAACAAATTAGTTCTTTAGTAGGCTCTGTTTTTTTTTCCATCTTTGTTCTCTGTCTAAAATTAAACCCTTTCATTGTAAAGCTTCTATAGAGGTCACCATTCATGCCTTCACCACATCCCGGCTAGACTATTGCAACTCTTTATATTACAGTATTTCCAAGACCCAAATTTCCCATTTGCAAGTATGGCCCATGGCTGTTATTAAATGTGCTTTAGAAATAAATGTTCTTGAACGTGAACATATCACCTCAGTGACAAAACTCATATATTTGGATGGCAATTTAGAGAAGCAAGTTCTGTGATCCTAAGAACCAACGCATTGCTCACATGGCCAGTCACATGATTGTCTGCTATAAATAAAATGATTTTCTTTTCATAGTGCAGAATGTATTTAAATATATTTATTATGTAAAATCCATTCTTATTATTTAAAGCATATTTTATAATATATTATTTAGATTATTTAATTATTTAGATCTGAAAATAAGAAAAAAGACACACTATAGTTGTGTGTATATATATATATATATATATATATATATATATGTATGTATATATATATAAACGTATGTATAAACCTGTATATAATGCACATTATTAAAATTTACATGTTTTTTTCTCTTTTTGCTCTCACTTGTAATTTATTATTTAAATCACAGTGTTTCAAATGCATTAATAAGCGTAAGCATTTTGGATATCCTATTTACAAATTCTTCAAACTAATGTCAGCTTTTACCAAACAGGCTCTTTATTTAGCAACTCTAGCAGCTCTATTTCGCATCAATTGTGCATCAAAGCCTTGGGGCTTTACAATATCAACAATATATAAAAAGAAAAAGATAAGGAAGCAATAATGCTTTGTAGCTAGCAGGAAAAGCTTCAGAGCAGTGACCTTTTTTTATTGTTTTAAGCAGACAGTTGCGGTTTTTGCTGTTTTGTCTTCGACTGGAGCTCTCCCCAGGAATTCAAAATAACCAGAAAGAAAAGCCTGAAAGCTTGACTGACATACTGTGGTCTGCTGGTTTCTCCAAGTAGGGATAGCTGCAGCCTGGAGCAATGGGCGTGCCGAAAGGTGAGGGTGTGGCAAAAGGTTTCTCATTGGTCTCGCCGAAAAGCAGGGGCATGCCTAAAGGTTTTGCGAAAACTGCCTGCATGGTGCGGGTTACTGACGTCATCATCACGGCAAGTTTAGGTTATAGTTTCGCTATTTCCCTTTCCTGACTTAATAAATGATCTCAAAATTTCAACTTCATCTTTGTGTACCCTTACGAGTAATAAGGCTATTAAACTAGCTATTTTTTACTGAGTTTAGTGAATAATAATATTGTATAACCTCTTTGCAAAGTCATGTAAATGTATTTATATTTATTATTTATATTATTTATTTTATCGTTGTGTCTGCCTTATGTACTTGCAGTTGTATATTTTGAAATGTCTATTTTGGTTAATTTAAAGCCTGTTTGATTTGTACATTAATCAAAAACAAATTACAACTATATTAAGGATACAAAAGCTTCTTAACAGTCACACTAGCTGTTCTTGGGTTAAAGTAAATTAAAAGTTGTATTTGTTAACATTAAAGCACTTGAACATTAAAGCACACTGAAGTGAACATATAACAATGAATGGCTGTATTTTTTATTAACTAATACTAACAAAGCTTTAAAAAATGCTGTAATAAATGTATTGTTCACAGTTAATGTTCGTTAATACATTAATTTTAACAAACAAAACCTATTGTAATATATTACCCTGAAAACAATGTTTTGCTCGATCCAGAAAACTAGTTAATAAAACACCACAGAATTGAAAAAATGAGTCAAGTGTTTAGTAACTTTCTGCTAAATGACAATTCATTTAGCAAACAGACACAGCTTTATTCACTTTTTTTTTTACTTTAAATTTCAAGTAAACAAAAACATTTATTCATTTTGTAGTAGCAGTCCATTGAACAGAAGCCAGCAAACTCTTTGTCTGAATAGAAGGTTGTGAAGACTCCCTTCTTTCCATTGTCACTGTATCCAAAGGTGTTTTTGTAGACTATCCACAGCAAGCGCACCTGGTGAACTCAAACTCCACTCTGTGTTATTTCCTCACTTCTGGACTGACAGATTTCCAGTCAACAATACCTACACAAGTAAAAAAAAAAAAAAAAAATCTGAATGAATGCAATAAACTTTCTATTTATTTATCTATATAACATTTAAAATAACAATTAGTAATATTTATAATAAGTAAAAAATGATACATTCAGGCCAGCATATTCAGATGTGCATTAACAGCCAAAATTTTAACAAAAGAAAGTAAAATGTACACATACAGTATTGGCAATATTGCCATAATAAATAAATTTTTACATCTGTGACATTTTAAGATGACTTTCAGAATAAAAAACTATATTTGATTGTTTTATTCATTATATATATATATATATATATATATATATATATATATATATATATATATATATATATATGTATGCACACACTTTTTTACATTGTTTTTATATTAAACATCATGTTAACCTACTGTACTTGTAGTCTTCAACCTTGTAATGATCAACAACAGAAACGTAAAACTAATTACTAAAAGCTTTGAGATATAACGCAAAGTAATTTGCATTAGAACAAACTATCGTAATATACATAACTACGTTTTATAAAGCATAGATAAACATATGATGAATTACACTTACCACCGCATTCTTCTCTTGTCTAAAGGAAATTACTTAATGCTGATTGGCCTTCTTCTTCTTAAAGTTTGTTTGGCGGTTTGCAAACCAACTCAAAAGTGCTTTACTGCCACCAGCTGGACTGGAGTGGAACTGGAACAAAAGTTTAACGCTGATTGGCCAATACAGTAAAAGCGAGACCAATGAGAAACCTTTTGGCACGCCCCCTACCTTTTGCCACGCCCCTATCTTTCGGCACGCCCATTGCTCCAGGCTGCAGTTACCCCTGTCTCCATAAAAGAGCTTCAACTATAGCTAAACGGACATGCACGCGCACGCTCTGGGCGCTTTTGCGGCTGCGGAGTTGGTCACACACACACACACACACACACACACACGCACGCACGCACGCACATATGTATGTGCATAAGAAGGTTTTTCTCAAGCAGATCCCAACTGTTTATTATTTGCACCGTTATATGCACAATATGCTATATTGAGGTTTATGGAGGTTTGGGTGTCTTGGAGCAGCAAGGGCTCAAGCGTGCGCATGTGTCTTCCTTTCAATGAATTACATTGGACATTTGTTTATGTTCTATCTATCTATCTATCTATCTATCTATCTATCTATCTATCTATCTATCTATCTATCTATCTAACTATCTATCTAACAGCGATTTTATTTTTGCTTAGAGAAAGTGTTGAAAACCTCCAGTTAAAACACTAAACTGGCTCATTTGACAAAGCACATCACCCACCAATGCATTCTTTCTAAATATGTCATTAATAGATACAGAAATATATATATAAATGACAAAAAAGTGTTATTTCCACTTAGTGTAAAGACTTTTTTCTACTCCTGTCCCAAATGGATATGACAATGAGCCTGAAGTGTGATGATGTTTCGTATACACATAAAGGTCCTGTATTCCCTGGTTCTATCTTTCAGAGCTCTCTAATTTAGATCAGTAGGCTATGCCCTGGAAATCAACTTTATGGTTGCCATGACAACTTTACACGCTGGTTGCAATACTATTGAATATTTGCATTTATTTATGCAACAAGAAAAATGATCAAAATCGGACATTTGCTAAGTTCCAAGCTTGTAAAGGAAACGTTATTCTCCCACTGTAAACAGTGATTTTTTTTTTCAAAGAAAGAAAGAATGAAAGAATGAATGAGTGAATGAATGAATTAATGAATTAATGAAATTGTATCACACTCGTGCGCTAGTCAGTTTATGGTTCCAAGCGGTGTGTAATGCTCATGTACATATCCAGAGCATCCCAAAACAAACCACTGTTACCGACGAGAGTAGCGTAAAAGAGATTGTCAAACTGGTACGCTGAGAACCACAAATTTTCCCTTTGTAGTTGGCGATCAGGGTAACCATCAAGGGGGTCTTGTCCATAGAGTGATGGATATGTTAGAGTCCCTCCATTGCTAACATAGTTGGCAGCGACAACAGCGGCAGGTGGTATAAGGTGAGACGGGATTCGTGCCGTCCTCAGATGGGCTGCAAAGAGAGCATCCGGAATGCCCTTGTGTGGAATTGTGTGTGCGTTCCATGCAGAAACGAAATTCTGTAACCCCACCAAACAGCATTTAGAAGCGATGTAAGAGACACAGTTCTTGACACAGGGGTCATCTATGTCCAACAATCCATTGTTTGTAAGAGAGCACAAAACATTTTTGATAGGATAGTTTATGCGAGCATTTATTTCCACCCACTTTCTCTCGGCGGCATGGTTTTGTCTTGATTGACTTTGAATGAACGGAGGACGGTGGGTTTTGGTTCAATAGGCCTCTAGGTTGTCTTGCTGATAAAGACACACAGTAAAGTCCCCAGTGTTAAATCAACACTGCTCAGAGTACATATGGTCCCACTCCAGATAGTGTTAAAGTAACACCGAAGCAGTGTTAAAGTTAACACTGAAGCAGTGTTAAAGCTAACGAGATAATTAGGTGATTAACGCAGTGATGATTGATCATTATTGAAGACACCTGATGTTAATAAGCAGAATCACCAAAGGAGAAAACCAACATTTTTAAGCAACCATTATAGTGTATAGAATTTGACATAGGTTTTACATTCAGTTTACATGAAACTATGATCAAAAGAGCAATCAGTTTTGGCATAATCAGACAGATGATGAAAAAAAAAAAAGTTTGTTTAAATTTAGACACACAGACATGAAGAATCAGCGTGAGAATCACAACAACGGTGACCATCAAAAAGCGTGTTGCATCCAATCAGAACTCATCCATGACTCCCATCATGCATTGCGGCATGAATAAATGATGAGAGTTCAGAGTTGATCTGTTTATCTGAATATGCCGTTTGTCACCATTGTTGAGATTCATGGGCTGGTTCTTGATGTCTATGTGTGCCGATGTGAAACACCTCTTTCTTCAACAGATTGTAAAAAAATGTTTTCTAAAAAAGAACAATAGGAAGTGCTGGATTTTCTGTGGCTTGTCAAGACTATTACAATAAGCAAAAAAAAAAAATGAAGAGATCAGACACTAGGTGATTCATGTCAAACAATGAATATGTTAAAACACAATCATCACCTGATGACATGAGCTTATGTCTGGCTGTTTTAACTCAAATACGGCAACCAAACAAAATCTAGAGTTAAAGATTTAAGGGTCAAGAGGCCAACTAATGCAAACATTGACCACTATAATGGTTGCTTAAAAATGTTGTTTTTCTCCTTTGGTGATTCTGCTTATTAACATCAGGTGTCTTCAATAATGATCAATCATCACTTTGTTAATCACCTAATTATCTCGTTAACTTTAACACTGCTTCAGTGTTACTTTAACACTATCTGGGAGTGGGACCATATGTACTCTGAGCAGTGTTGATTTAACACTGGGGACTTTACTGTGCACAAATAAAATTCACGTCCATGGTCCACTCTTAACTGGTCAAAAAGTCCATAGTTTAAGCAAATCTCTCGATACACCTCATCATATATTGTCAGATTGTTCTTAATTGGCTTGACAGAGTATCCCATTATTTTTCCACTGAACCCATCAATCGCAAGGATTTCGGTTACGCCAAAATCAATAAGTTTCTCGCTTTGATCCATGTGGAGTTTGTGTCCAGCATATTCCGCGTAGTACACATGAGGATTTATTTGACGAGCGGTCCCCTCTCTTCTCATCTGAGTATAGGCTGGCGTCATTTGTGCCAGTGCGCGCCTGATGCTCCGTTCTCCTAACCTGAATCCCGACGCTCTTAACATACCAGCCATTATCTTTCTCCCACACACCGGGCCGCATACAGTGACCGCTGATCCAACAAGCGCATCCACTCCAGTTCTGCCAAGCCGAGCATAATCAAAGCGATGAATATTTCTCGACGCGCAAAACTGATAAATAGATGACAAGCTTGCACCTCTTGCGATTCCATATTGTGTTTGCAAGACATCTTGTACCTGTTTGCAAGAGTAACCAAACTCCTCTACTAACCTACGGATCAGAGTCTCATACTCATGTAGTGAACTGAAGGCTGACATTTTTCTGAGGACAAAGCTACATCAATAGCTATTGTTTTTGTATACGCCAAAACATTAAAAACTGCATAGCGACGAATGCAGCGCCACCTAGAGTAAGGAAACATCTTAACCATAATAAAGGTTTATGAATGATTTCATTATACCATCACAACAGTAATAATGCAGCAAGTCAATTTGTAAACCAGAACTTGCTTATTTTTAATAAATTGAAGTGGGTCACTTTCAAGTATTCAGGAAACTCAATAAATGCAAAACATTGCATTAATATTAAACCATGGTCCATACAAAGGTTGACAGGTTTCAAAAATACAATAATAATAAAAAATACAACATTTCAAAATGAAACTTACATATCACCTGTAAGGCAATAAGCACTGTCAAATAAAATATTTCACAGATTAGCTGCCAAAGTGCAAAAGATGAAAGAACATTGCCTCAACTGAGTAAAACATACTTAGATGTTGGCTTTGTTAGGTTTGACCAGATTTTTTTCACATCCAGATCCTCAAACACTTTCTTCCACACTTTTTCTGCTGCCGGTTCTTTTATAACATCACCAATTAATCTCCTGTATACATTCTTTACACTCATATTCTTAATTTTGTACTTTTCACCATTATCATTCACATACATCTCTGGCATACATTGCTCTTCTTTAGAGACACATTCACTTTTAATCACCTTAGTCCATTGCAAGAGTATACTTGATTTAATTTTGTCATATATTGTATTCACTTTCTCTCTATTCTCCATTCCATCTAAATCACACACAGAATCATAAATGCAATTATCTCTAAGAAATCCTGGAATAACTTCGTACATTATATCCTTTACTTGTTTTATGCCCCCTTCTATAAATTTATGTTCATACAATGTTTTATTTTTATACTTAATTTTTTCATTCAGAAATAGTGGCAGATTTTTAATCACATTTATATCTTCACACTCATACTCTAGTTTGGGTAGGAAATGCCTCCATGCCTCTAAAACCTCCCGATATATTTCTGGTATTCCTCCCGTCATTGATTGCTTGAAGCCCATGTACCAACCATTATCTCCTATTCCTCCCACGTCATCAACATACTTTCTTAAGAACTCCTTCCATCCATAATCCCATCTCCCTCCCATATATTTTATTACCGTTTTTATTCTCATTGCAGCTCTTTTTGTTTCTAAGTCCATCAAGTTTAAACCCCCTTCCCATCTCTTACCCACCAATGTTTTCTGTGCAATTTTCACCCCTTTGCCGCCCCATATAAAATCACCTACAATTTTATTCAATTCATTCAACACCCACCCTGGCATTTCCATTACACTCATTACATACACACATACGGACAACAACAGGCTATTTACCACTATTACTTTCCCATTTAATTTCAATTTTCTCCCTTTCCATGCTGCACATACTGTTCTTATTTTGTTAATCACCCCGGTCCAAGTCACATCTCTTGCCTCTTTGCTTTGCACCCCTAAATATACCCCTAATACTTTCACATATCTTTCCTCCACTCTTAACCCTACCTCTACTCTCTCTACCTCCCCTATATACATTAGTTCTGATTTCTCCAAATTTATTTTTGCCCCTGATGCCTTCCCATACCTCTTCACTATCTCTAAAACTCTTTTTACACTGTTTACTTCTCTCACTGTGATTGTAGTATCATCTGCATATTGGTTTATAGTACACATCCCTCCATATGGCAACTCAATGCCCACTACTCTTTTATCTCTCTTAATTAAAGTAGCTAGAGGCTCTACTGAAATGGCATACAATAATGCAGACAGGGGACATCCCTGTCTTACTGATCTTCCTACGTCGAACTTGTCTGTTATCACTCCATTTATTTTTATGCAACTTTTTGCTTTTTCATATAGTCTTCTTACCCATCCTATCACTTTCACCCCAAATCCAAACTTCTCTAATACCCTAAATAAATATTTGTGTTCCACTCTATCAAAAGCTTTATTCCAATCAATCCCTAATACTATCCCTCCCTTCTCATCTCATTTCATATGCTCCATGACATCCCTAACGGTCCCTATCGTGTCCGCTATATCCCTGCCTGGTATACTGTAACTCTGTGTTGGTTGAACTATACTTCCTATCACTCTTTTCACTCTATTCGCTAAAACTTTAGTCAGTATTTTATGATCCACATTTAATAGACTGATTGGTCTATAGTTCTCCATATCTAATCTATTTCCCTTCTTATACACTAAAGCTATTACTCCCTCCACCATTCTATCTTGCACTACTCCTGTTCTTTCTATCCCCTAAAAAATTCAACTAGAATTGGTGCTACCCCTTCCTTATATGTTTTATACCATTCAGTACCGATCCCATCACTCCCTGGACTTTTTCCATTTTTCAACCCCCCTATTGCCTCTTTCACCTCCTCTTCCTCTATCTCCTTATCACACCATTCCCTATCTTCCTCACTTAGAATATTCCCTATACTTTCTAATACTTCCTCTATGATTTTCTCATCTGCTCCTCCCCTCTTGTATAAATCTTCATAGAATTCTTGCACTCTCTCCAAAATCTCTACGTAGTCTTTTGTTGTTTTGCCTTCCTTTGTATTTATTTCGTTTATATATGTTTTACTTTGTCTCCTTTTCTCTAGCCCTAAGAAATACCCTGTACATTTCTCACCTTCTAATGCATATTTTGCCCTACTTCTTAGAATTGCTCCTCTACATTTCTCCCTCTCAAATTTCTCCAGTGCTATCTTAGCCTCTATATATTTTTCCATACTATATCCTTCTTCATCTTCAGCCTTGTTTAATTCTTCCCTCAATCTTTCTTTCAGTAACTCTTCTTCCTTCTTCATCTTTTCCCATCTTTTCTTACTATATTTTATACTGATGAACTTAATCTGGTCTTTCATTTTCTCCCATCTTTCCCCTATTCTATCATCTAATCCTCCCTCTCTTTTATACTCATCTATCTTCTCATTTTCTCTATTTATTAGATCCTTCATCTGTATCTCATATTCTTCCTCTCCAATGTATCCTGCATTCAATATCCACATCCCTCCTCCTACCTCCTCACTCCCTATCTTGATTCTGAACCTAACACCATCATGATCACTTAAACTATTTCCTTGATGCCTTGTCCCATCTATGTATCTAATGATTTCCTCCTTAACTAACACTAAATCTATTCTACTCTGTTTTAATATACCTTCTTTTAATTGCCTCCTAGTAAATTCTCTTTTTTCTGGATTTTCATACCTCCACACATCTATTAACCCCTTCTCTCTCATTATCTCCACCAACATTCCCCTAGATTTCTCCCATCTAAATTTTACGCCCTTGCCCACATCTAATCTGCTACATTTTATATTAAAATCCCCCACTACAATACATTTCCCCACAACTAATTCTTTTAATTCTTCCAATATTTCCCTCCTATCTACTTCTATATTCAGAACATATATATTTATTAATCTAAAATCCATATCTCTATATGTAAATTCAACTACCAAGATCCTTCCCCTCTGATCTTTATATACCTCCCTTATACCTTTGACACTATCTTTTTTAAAAAGTACTGCCACACCTCTTGCATTTTTTGCTCCATTATTATAATAAATATCCCCTCTCCACTCCTCTCTCATCTCTCTCACTTTATCCTCTTCCCAATTTGTCTCCTGTATACAAATTATATCACTCCTATATGTAAATAATAACTCTTTCATCTTGCTTTTATTCCTTAACCCATTTATATTTATTGAAGTTACAGTGGCCATGAGAGTAGCTAAAGAAAACTAAATAAAATTGAAAAACAAAACCACATATAATTAAATAAGGCATCAAATACCTGCCCGTGGTTCCTTGATCTGTTCGCTCTGTTCTCCGTCCGTCTCAGACTTCCTCTTTGCACTGAGTCTTTTAATCTTTGCTTTCAGTCCATCTTTTTGTCCCCCATTTCTATACTCTTCACCTTTACTTTCCTTCAGTTCCTGTTCCATCTCTTTCTTTTCATCCTCTTTACCTTTTCCTTTCACTTTACTTTCACCTTTGTCTTCCTCTTCCTCGCTCTGTTCCGACTGTTCCATCTCCTCCTCCTCGCCATCCTTTTCACCCTTGCTCCCAATTCTGTCTCGCCACTCCATTTTGCTTCTTTTTTCACCATCCTCAGCTCCAACTTTACCTCCCCCGCTCACAACACCGGCCACTTCCACCTCTTGTTCCTCTGTCAGATCACTGTACCTCCTTTCATCATCTTCTTGTCCAACTACTAGCTCTCTCTCTAATCGCATCCATTCTTCACAATCTCTTGCATAATGTCCTCCTCCACCACATTTGAAGCACTTTAATTCGGGGCACTCTCTGAATATGTGCCCTGGCTTGATACAAAGTCTGCAAACACGTACTTGTCTATCATGGATGACGCGAAAATATTCGGTGCCTCTCAGAGTCTCAAACTTTGTGGAGTATGGAAGTGAACATACCTGTTATGTAAAACGAACCTTTAAGAACCGAGTTCCATCAACTATATCCGTTCCAGGCCATAACCGACGTTTTATTGGTGAGAGTGGTCGTACTCCCCACTCTTGTAGTTTGAAGAGTATCTTCTCGTCCTCTAAGTATACTGGCAAGTTTATAAAAGACACCACCATGTCATTATTCATAACTTCCCTTGCATGCACCATCACTCCTTGTACTCTCACGCCATCCATTAGTTTATGCTTTGCCTCTTCATCCTTCATTGTGAGTTCATACATCCTTTCACCTCTCACTCTGCAGCCGATCACCTCTCCACACTCCTTCTTTACTCCCCTCAGCAAATCCATCATGGAAATGGATTTTCTGTTCCCTCCACTTCCACCTCCAAAGTCAGGTCTTTGCTATATTTTCCTTTTGTTCCTCCTTGCACTCCTTGGTTGTTTTCTTCTCTTTCTCTCTGCAGATCTCCTGTGACTTTGTTTGTTTTCTGCTGCTTTTGAATCACTACTTGGTTGTCTTTTCCACTTCTTTGATCGTCCTCTTCATTCTTCCCATTGCTACCTTTTATCATTGTTGTTTGCGCTGTTTCTTTGCTTCAATCAGAAAAAGTCCAAAAAGTCCCCCACACAGCCTAAGCTGTTGGGGGAGGTGATCAGGGTTAACTCTGATTTTCCAACAACGAATTTCCAAAGTCCAAAAAAAAAAAAAAAGTATTTCAAAAAAGAGATTGTCAAACAAACGGATTCAGAGAGTATCTCTGCACTGCAAACCTAGCACTACCTGCTGGCTCTCTAGCGCTCTCAGCGCGGTATGGCCGTAAGCGAGGGCTGCACCAAAAAGTGGGCTATTTAAAGATCAGCCTCCGTAAAAGCCAGCACATTATATAAATAGTGAAGAAAAGGCAAAAGCTTACAGCACCTGGTATTCCCTGGCGGTCTCCCATCCAAGTGTAACAATCGGCCTTATCAGCCGAGTTACAAGACTAAAATGGGGTCAGATTTAACTGTGAGAGATAACTAGTGGTTAAAAGAATGAGACATAAAAGAAGATTGGTTTAAATAGATTTGGTGTATTTACAAGGTTCACATAAAAGACTTTAAAACAACACGATAAAACTAGGTAAACTCTGTTAAAAGAATACAGTTCATTTGTTCATACCCTAAAACAGTCCAAGAATCCCAGTGTGTTGATAAGTCCAACGTGAGTGTCCACCAGTGCATGTACAATCCACAGAAAGTTTAATCCAAAGTTTGCAGGTGGTGAATGGAAAGGTGAGCTCTAAGATTAGCAACTCCTCAATCCAACAGTTTGGTGACTGTCCGTTGTTTGTCATGCTGCTCTCTTATGCAGTTCTACTTCCTGCTTCCTGTCATGTGTCTAGTCACATGACAGGCCAACCATCCATTTATGAAAGACACATACACTTAAAATGTTAAGAGTAATAAAATGGCCTAAAAAACATGTAAAACACTTAAAACTCTATAATACATTTAAATGATTGTAATAAATAGAGCGGTAAAACACGACTTTCTAAAAGCCAGCATATTATATAAATAGTGAAGAAAAGGCAAAAGCTTACAGCATCTGGTATTCCCAGGCGTTCTACCATCCAAGTACTAACCAGGCCCGACACGGCTTAGCTTCCGAGATCAGACGAGATCGGGCGCTCTCAGCGCGTTATGGCCGTAAGCGAGGGTTGCTCCAAAAGTGGGCTATTTAAAGATCAGCCTCCGTAAAAGCCAGCATATTATATAAATAGTGAAGAAAAGGCAAAAGCTTACAGCACCTGGTATTCCGAGGCAGTCTCCCATCCAAGTACTAACCAGGCCCTACGCTGCTTAGCTTCCGAGATCAGACGAGATCGGGCGCTCTCAGCGCGGTATGGCCATAAGTGAGAACTGCTCCAAAAAGTGGGCTATTTAAAGATCAGCCTCCATAAAAGCCAGCCTATTATATAAATAGTGAAGAAAAGGCAAAAGCTTACAGCACCTGGTACTCCCTGGCGGCCACCCATCCAGGTGTAACAATCAACCTTATCAGCCGAGTTACAAGACTAAAATGGGGTCAGATTTAATTGTGAGAGATGACTAGTGGTTAAAAGAATGAGACATAAAAGAAGATTGGTTTAAATAGATTTGGTGTATTTACAAGGTTCACATAAAAGACTTTAAAACAACACGATAAAACTAGGTAAACTCTTGTTGTGGAAATTTCCCTTGAGACCTCGGTAATAAAGACAAAACTTAAGTAATAGTTAATAAAGGTTTATTCTTTGCAAAGAAGATCAACAGTCATACAGAAACACAGGTTTGCTGCAGAGTGTGACAAAGGAGGGAGGGATTTCCTCCGCTTTATACCTCTTTGCACACCCAAGGTTACACGCAAAGGCAGCTGGTCTTTTTCACATAAGATACAAGTAAAAACACATCTCCATACATCTCCTCTCCTGGACATCCTAAGCCTATCTCCTAGGCCTCCCATGACCCTTAGGGTCATCCTCTGGTGCCATAAGGCCCCATCTCTCTCCGGTGCCCCCCAGAAGCCGCTGAGGCCCTTTCTCAGAGGAATCTGATCATGGAGTTTTCTCAGTTACCCTCCCCTACATTCCAAAATGTTTAACACATAAGCATTAAAATCACCCATTATGCATTTTTCACTAACAATTTCCCCCTTTTATATCATTTACTGATTACCAATCATCAAAAAAAGAAAAAATTCATTAACACGTTAAACACTCTTAAACTACTAATTATTAAACATATTTTCACAACTTCACATTTGTTCTCTGGAAGCCGGGCTAAACGAATAAACACTGTTATTGCATTCCTGACATGGGTCAGACCCTCAGTCACCTCTCAGATCCCAAAATGGAAATGTTATTCATATGAATCTCAAACTTTATCACTACTGGTTATATGTTTTCTACGGTTACATCTTTCTAATACATGTAATACATTTTAAAAACTCATAATGAAAATATAGCAAACTCAAGGTGTCACATTATATTTATATTCTTCATCTCTGATTTTCATATAAATGATCATTCTCTGAAGTTTGAAAAAAACTTAAAATATGCAAAGGCTTTTTGTTTGGGGTTTTCTTCCCCCTTTCGAAAGCAAGCCACACATTACAGTCACAGACATAAAGACAGTCAATCCCTTCGTCTTGTTGCATTGTCTCGTAACACAGACAAATGACCTGCTTAAAACCTTCGTCGTTTCATCCTGTCTTAATTCATTTCACTGTAAGTTCCACTACTACTATCATCACTGTCACTGATTGGTTTCTCCAAATCAAAACCCATCACCACATTTTCATCATCCACACTGAACTTCACCATCTTTGGTGAGACGCTAGATGTCACCAGTCTCTGTACTGAGCTGGAAACCAACTGCAAAATACATGGTAGACACATCAGATGTAAAAGACCCGCCCCAATCATTGGCAACACAGTTGTACACAGCCAATAGGCCCAACCTCCCCCGAGGCTGGTCCACCATTCTGCTTGTATGGAATCAGCTTTTTCGGGCTCTTTTACGGCCCTTCTCATGTGCGCCACAATATTGGTAATGTTGTCGCTGTAGTCTGCCTCAAATCTCTTTACTCCATCCGCTCCTCCTCCCAGGATGTAGATGGGACCTTTTACAGTGGCTAACATGAATCCACGTGGCTCTCACGTCAGCTACCTTTACAGCTGTGTGTGTAGTTAGGAACACATTGAATGGGCCCAGCCACCTTTTACTCATTCCTCAGATCTCATCCCCCATGAAATCCCACGAAATACCCGGTTTGATGTTGTGCAAGGAACTTTCAGCAACCTTTCCTTGGGCAGCTTTCACCTGTACACAAATATTAGACAACAGAGAAGACATTTCTTTGCAATAACCTAACATGTCATGCTCACACGATCCTGTTGATGGCCGCTGTTGTTTCCCCCCCTCTAGGCCCACTATGGTGGTCTGCCGAACAAAATTTCATACGGGCTCAAATTTGATCTTACCCGCTTTCTCATTCTCATGTACATGAGAACAATTGCAAAGCAACTTAATCCATGTAAGTCCAGTTTCCTCACAAATTTTGCCCATTTTGTTTTATTGCCTCATTAACAAAATGTGTGGCATTGTCTGAGCCTCTTCTACTGCTACTGCTCTTTTGCCACGTTATGTGTGTTGCAAATTCCAAAAAAAATTCCACAAATTTCAGTTGTTAACCCCTTTATAAACCACAATTCTTTCATTTGTGTCACCATTCCCCCTTTTGACACATGGTCTAACCCATGTGTCAAACGACAATAATGTAAAAAGAAGTGTTCGGGTAAACAAGGTCTGCCATCCACACCCCTCCAAATCCCCTCAGTCATTTTACAGGCGCCCCGCCTCCAGAGCTCCTTTGCCTTCGCTGTCGCAAAAGTCTGCATGCCCTGTAAAGATGAAAAACTGTTTTCATTAGTTTTGGAGAGAGTTTCAGATAAGAGGGTGCACTCCTGTTTATCTGTCTGGTGTGAGGCCGCTGTCCTTGCAGCTGCATCCGCCCTCGCATTCCCTAGAGAAACAGAGTCTTTTTGGTTAAGATGGGCCTTGCCTTTGCAGACGGCAACCTGTTTTGGAAGCAGAATAGCTTCTAGCAGTTCTATCACTAAATGGGCATTCAAAATTGGTCGTCCGTCCGATTTCAAAAAATTTCTGTGTTTCCACAGTGCCCCAAAATCATGTGTCACACCGAACGCATATCGTGAATCAGTGTAAAGTGTTACGCATTGATCTTTCATCAATTTGCAAGCTTCTGTTAACGCAACGAGCTCAGCCGCTTGTGCTGAATAATTTGATGGCAATTTACCCGAGGCTACAATCTCAAATTCGGTTGTTATTGCATAGCCTACTTTGTTTTGACCTGTCTGTGGATCTTTCGTCGCAGATCCATCCACAAAGAGGACATTTTCGCAGTTTTCGAGTGGCATATCAGAAAGGTCGGGACGCGGCGTACAGACCTGTTCCAATGCCGACAAACAACAATGATGCTCCTCTCCGTCTCCTTCTGTTGGGAGGAGGGTAGCAGCATTCAGGGTCGTACAACGCTTAATCGTGATATTCGGCATCTCAAGTAAGATTGTATGGTGTTGTAGCGATACACTTCAATAATCTTTCGGGCAGTGAATAGACTCGGGTCTTTGTTTTAATTTCAACTGTTTACTGGATGGTTTCGCACAATAAACAAAAACAAATAAACTCCGGTCAAAAAACTGTGTTGCTCCGTCTTACTTTCTCTCTCTCCCCTGAGCGCCTTTTTCAAAGAGCGCTCAAATACAGTCCCATAACAAGCAGAGCAAACCACTACAGAACAAACATGGGGGTGTTCAATTTACGATTACTCCAGAGTGTTACTTTCGATTTACACATTAATCTAAACACATTAAATAATATCTACTTGAACACTTCCAACTTAATGTTAAATGTAATAATTTAAATTATGGCTCTTACATCCCCAGCCCCTAATTGTATAGGCTGGCAAACTATATCAATTACTACATTAAATTATTTAGAGCCATAAACCTTCAGAATTAAAGTCTTCAAAGTCGCAACTTAAACTTCCATTCAATCCAAAAGTCAGACAGCTTCCTGTAGGAGACATATTTTGGTGATGGGTCGATTCAGCATACTGCTTTTTGTCTGTACACAAACACTGCGAACATTTCCTTTGGAGTCAGGCATTGTTTTGATGATGCGACCCATCGTCCAGGAATTCCGAGGTGCATTGGAATCCATAATCAGGACGATGTCTCCAACCTCAAAGTTTCTTTTCAGCCTGGACCATCGCTGACGTTCCTGCAGGAGAGGCAAGTACTCCAGAGTCCACCGACGCCAGAAAAGATCCGCCAGGTATTGAATTTGTTTCCATCTACGCCTTGCATAGATATCATCTTTTTTGAACACACCTGGTAAGCTGGCTTGTTTCCTCATCAACAACAGATGGTTAGGAGTCAAGGCTTCGAGGTCGTTAGGGTCGTCTGACAATTTGGTAATAGGCCTGTCATTGATGATTGATTCCACCTCGCACAATAAGGTATGAAGGCCATCATCGTCCAAATTTTGCTGTTTCAGTACGGAATTCAAAACCTTTCTCACAGTGCGAATCTGACGTTCCCAGGCTCCACCATGGTGAGATGCTCCAGGAGTGTTAAATATCCACTGTATTTCTCTTTTTAGCATCTCTTCTTGAATCGTTGCCTGATTCAAATTCTGTAATGCTTCACGCAACTCCTTATCAGCTCCTGTGAAGTTCGTTCCATTATCAGAACGGATTACTGAGACGTGACCTCTCCTGCAAATGAACCGACGTATAGCATTGACGCATGCATCTGTGTCCAGAGAAGGTGCAACTTCTAAATGAATAGCCCTAATGGTGAGGCAAGTAAAGAGCACACCGTATCTCTTGACCATAGAGCGTCCTCTTCTCACCTCAAACGGTCCGAAGTAATCAACTCCAGTATTACTGAACGGTGGCTTGTCTGGAAGCAGTCTATCCTCTGGCAAATCTGCCATCTTTTGCTCGCCAGTCTTTGCATGCAATCGTCTGCAGATGAGACAAGCATAGATTGTCCTCCTAACTGCTGAATTTGCTTGTGGAAGCCAGTATTTCTGTCTTAACTTTGCCAGGACATTGTTTCGGCCCAAGTGACCAACGCCTTGGTGGATGTGTTCAAGAATTAGGGAACATATACGGAGATCTTTGTGCAGGATGATGGGATGCTTTGCTTCTTCAGGCATCGCCGATCTGCTCAATCTACCTCCAACTCTTAACACACCATCCTCAAGGTAAGGATCCAATCGGAATATGCAGCTGTCTCTCTTGACATGCATCTTTCCTTGTTGCAACATATTTATTTCTTCCTGAAACTTCTGTTTCTGGCTGTAACGAATTAGATCCAGCTCAGCATTTACCATATCCTTCATGGTAGGTGTTCTTTCCTTCAAACCTCTTTTATAGGTATCAATTTCTTTCTGTACTAGAATGGTTTGCATCTTGGGATCCTTTTCTGTTTTACTGATCCTTGTCTGCATCTCTTTCCTTTTGTGACTTAAATCCAGCAAGATCTCTTTGAGATGTGTTAGTCGGATTACGGCCTTCTTTAGGCGATGCCAGCTTGAATAATATTGAACAAGACACTCTAGACCTTCCTTACTGTTCTGAGTGCATATTGCATTAACAGTGGAAATCTTTTTGAGCTCGCTGTCATCAACTGCAAATGACGTTGAATTCTCAGATTGAACTGGCCACTCACATTGTGGCTTCAGCAGAAAACTAGGTCCCTTGATCCAGTTTTTGCTTTTCATCAAGTTGTCTGCATTTAAGCCCCTCGAAGCTTGGTCCGCAGGATTATCAGCAGAGCTTACATATCTCCATTGAGAAAGTTTAGAGGCCTCTCTGATTAACGAGACTCGGTTTGCAACAAATGTCTTGAATCTTGTGGAGTCATTTCCAATGTATCTCAGCACTGTGGTGCTGTCGGTCCAAAAGTTGGACTCCTCAAGATGGATCTGAAGCTCCTGCCTCAGCATCCTATCCATCTTGACTGCAATGGTGGCTGCTGTCAATTCCATTCTTGGAATAGTAACCTGCTTGAGTGGTGCCACTCTGGACTTTCCCATCATGAACATGCAGCTCTTTTGATCATGGTCATTTGTCAACAAGAGGTACGTGACAGTCCCATATCCGTTCTCGCTAGCATCTGCAAAGTGGTGTAACTGAAAGGTCTTGACATGCCCGAACCCTGTAGATTTGATACATCTACTCACACTGAAGTTTGCAAGCTTTCGTAAATCTTCCAGCCAAGATAGCCACCTCTCAGCACTTTTCCCTACAATCTCTTCATCCCATGATATTTTCTCTCTGCACAGGTCTCTCAGAATGAGCTTTGCCGGTAGCACAAACGGTGCTAAGAATCCAAGAGGATCGTAAACAGAGCCAACGACTGACAATATACCTCTTCGGGTGAGTGATTTATGTTGCACTTCAATCTTAAAATTGAACGTGTCATTCTCTGTACACCACAGAATTCCCAATGCTCTTTCAATGGGAAGCAACCCACTCTCCAGATCTAAGTCTTTCACATCAGTGGCTCGCTCCTCTTCAGGGATGGATGAAAGTACAGTTCTACTATTACTAGTCCATTTTGTCAAATGGAAACCACCTCGACCACAAAGCGATCTGATGTCACTTGCAAGAATGACTGCTTGTTCTTCAGTTGCCACTGATTTAAGGCAGTCGTCAACGTAAAAATTCCTTAATAGTGTCTGAGCTGCTTCTGGAGTAGTGTTGTCAATTCCATCTTCTGCGGTTCTTTGAAGAGCGTAGCAAGAGCAACTCGGTGAAGAGGTTGCACCAAACAGGTGTACACGCATCCTGTATTCCTCTACATCCTGATCTAGGTTGCCGTTCGGCCACCAGAGGAACCTCAGAAAGTCTGCATCCTCACTGGGTATTCGAACTTGATAAAACATCGATTCGATGTCAGCCATCATTGCAATCGGCTCCTCGCGAAATCTGGTCAACACCCCAATAAGCGTGTTGGTGAGGTTAGGCCCTTGAAGTAACTGACTATTCAAAGAAAATCCTTGGTAAGATGCATTACAGTCGAAGACAACACGGATTTTCTTCTTCTTCTGATGATAAACCCCGTGGTGGGGAATGTACCAGACCTTCCCATCGCCACGGTGTAAATTCTCGTCAGGTACTTTCTCTGCATACCCTTTCTCAATGATGTTGTTCATGAATCCGGTGTAGTCCTCATAGAAATCAGGATGCTTTCTAAGTCTTTTCTGGAGACTCCTGAGACGCTGTTCTGCTACATCCCGGTTGTTCGGCATCTTGATCTTTTCATCTTTCAAGGGTAATCTCATGTAATAATGACCATCCAGGAACTGAGTAGACTTGGTCACAGACATCATGAACTGTTTGTCTTCTTGAGACATTTCAGAATTATCCTCATAACGACGTTCAG
Organism: Garra rufa; assembly: GCF_049309525.1. Taxonomy (NCBI): domain Eukaryota; kingdom Metazoa; phylum Chordata; class Actinopteri; order Cypriniformes; family Cyprinidae; genus Garra; species Garra rufa. The sequence continues at coordinate 50,385,812 of NC_133367.1, read as the reverse complement.
GAAAATCAACGTTAAACTGCTTGACCAGCAAATCTTCAATCTTCTCCACAGAAATGTGATTCACTGTACAGCTTTGCATACCAGATTTCCTCGTCTTAATGCTCTCTTCTTTCGGCCCATTGACAATCCAGCCGAGAACCGTCTTTACTGCATAAGGGCCGTTGCTTATGCTGTTTATCACCTTCCATGGCTCCATGGCCTTATAAGCATTCATTCCAATAAGTAGCCCTACTGCAGCCTCGATATGTGGAAGTCGAACTTCATGCAGGTACGGCCATTTCTCAATATTCTCCTGTTTAGGAATGTTCCCTTCTTTCACGGGCAAGCGTCGCTGAGTCAAGACGTTGGGTAGATCAATATAAGTATTCTCTTCTAAACCACACACTTCTAAGTCGGACAGCAAGTATCCTCTCACCTTTTTTTGTTGACCCATAGTACAAAGCAGGAAATCAGTCTTCTTGCCCTGCATGTTCAGTTGCTGCATGAGATCTTCTGTGCAAAAGGTGGTTGTACTTCCTGGGTCTAGGAAAGCATACGTTTCTACAGATTTTTCACTCTTCTTTGATTTTACCTTTACAGGTATAATGGAGAGGATGCACTCGCCATCGCCAGCCCCAGTATATCCGCAAGTTTCCTGACCCAATGAGAGAAGAGCATTTGAAACTGCAACGTCGTGGTCTTTAGACCCTTCATCTTGCTTATCTTCCTGTTTAACGATATGTAGGACACCTGGATGTTTTAGTGAGCAATCTGAACATGACATTCTTCTTTTACAATCTTTACTCATGTGTCCTTGTGTTAGACAGCCAAAGCATAGACCTTTACTTTTAAGAAACTGAATTCTGTCCTTGTATTCTTGATTCTTGAGCTTAACACAGGAATCAAGTATGTGTTCCTTATTACAGAACAAACAAGTTCTTTGAACAGAAAAATCTGATTTCACGGTATTCGGTTTCCTTTGTTGTAAGTACTCTGCTTTGTCCTTGTCCGAAGGTGAGACATTTGTGGCAAAGATACTACCTTTGAAACCACTCTTCTTCGCGTTCTTCTCCTCTGGAAAACTGGACTTTCCTTTTCTCTCTACTTTAAAGTCCTGAATATCTCCAAAGAGTGGGTCATTCAAAACTTGAGCATTTAAGTCAATAAAATTGACCAAATCTTCGAATGTGGCTCTTCTCCCATTTCTTTGCTGAATATCAAAGGCTGCATTTCTCCAACGTTCTCTGAATCTGAAAGGAAGTTTTGAAATGACTGTTCTCATGTTTGTCGGATTATTCATCTCATCCATGAATTCAACATCAGCCATGGTATTTCTACATCCAATAAGGAATAAGGCATAAGTCTTCATTCCCTTACTGTCCTCTGCTTTGATTTGTGGCCATTTTAGAGCTTTCTCGAGGTAAGCTGTAGCTATCTTCAGCTCATTGCCATAATGTTGCCGAAGGAGACGTTTTGCTTCTTTATATCCCTTAGCAGGATCCATATGTTCACAGCTGCGAACAAGAGTTTGTGGTTCACCACTTGTGAACTGTTCAAGATAGAATAACCTGTCTTGAGGATTACTAGTCTTGTTTTCGATCGAGTGCTCGAATGCCCTTATGAAGAAAATATAGGCAAGAGGGTCTCCAGAAAATATTGGCACGTCTCTTTGAGGTAACTGGGATAAGCTCTGCTGCTTAACCAACAATTCAGTAATTTCATTTTGGCGTTGCATTACTTTGAACAGGTATCTGCCATCATCAATCGACTGAGTGTTACCGTGATCTGTGGTTTGTTTCTGAATACAGCTTTGGTCCTGGGTGTTTGACATAAACTCAGACATACCACGCAGGTTAGATTCTAGCTGGACTTGCTGTTCCTTACGGCCTTTGAATGAGTCACCAGCTTGTGAACCAGTCTGTGACCTGTAATAATCATTCATGCCATCTTGACCTTCTTCGTAGTCTTTTAACACTTTTAGTTCGGCATTTGATGCAGCAATTTCTATATCCAGTTCAAGCTGTTCTCTTTTGGCCTTTAATCTCAACTCTTCAGCCTCTAATTCCTGCCTCATTCTTAAAGCAGATGCTCGGGCTAAAAGTGCTGCACGCTTAGCCTCTGCCTTGACACGTGTAGAACTGGTTGAAGATGCCACAGAACTACTTGTCACAGATCCACCTTTCCTTCTATCTTTACGGGCCATCACCTCTGACACACTATCACTTGGTTTAATGCCATCGTCATCTCCATCTGGAGGCTTATTCTCGCCAGACCCATTTTCTTTATTTGTGGTTGAAATCCATTTTTTCACATCAACTACAAACTGCTCGAAATGCTCACTCTTGGGTTGAAACCAGTTAATCTGATCTTCTTTCCCATCTTCGTCAGACAACAGGAGTAACATTTCAGCATTCAACTCTTTAAACTGGCATAAGATCTGGCAAAAAACATCCAGTTCCTTTTCAACAGTCTTTGCATCTTCTTTATCTTGCAGTAATCTGTCAACTTCATTCTTTTTACGCGTTAACTGTGCCAATTTTCCTTTTCTTTCATTCTTAAGTCGATTCATTTTCTCTTCAGCCGCCTTTGCAGTAGGCTTTGGCGCGCTCTTGTGGCCATTACCCGGTACATTTACATGCACCGAATCATCCGCCATTCTGCTTAATTAGTAAGCCGGTCTTCACACAAACTATCGCCGTTAAATTTAGCTGTTACAATCTTTCTAGTCTTCTTAACATTCACAAACTCCATATGTGAAAAGACTTCCAACACAGTACCTTCAATCCTTTTGTACCGTCCTTCTAATGCTCGCTGAGGTTCGCGGAACGTCCTTCTTTCTAAACAGCGTTTTATCACGAGCCGCCCTCAGCTTTAATGAGCAGTTTTTTGACTTTGTGTTGTAGCGATACACTTCAATAATCTTTCGGGCAGTGAATAGACTCGGGTCTTTGTTTTAATTTCAACTGTTTACTGGATGGTTTCGCACAATAAACAAAAACAAATAAACTCCGGTCAAAAAACTGTGTTGCTCCGTCTTACTTTCTCTCTCTCCCCTGAGCGCCTTTTTCAAAGAGCGCTCAAATACAGTCCCATAACAAGCAGAGCAAACCACTACAGAACAAACATGGGGGTGTTCAATTTACGATTACTCCAGAGTGTTACTTTCGATTTACACATTAATCTAAACACATTAAATAATATCTACTTGAACACTTCCAACTTAATGTTAAATGTAATAATTTAAATTATGGCTCTTACATATGGTACTGCAGCCATCTGGCTGTTGACAATCGCGATGTGTTTTGTTCTTGCAAAATCATGGTGACTGAGTGTGGCGCTAACAAAGTTAGGTCAGAATAACCCACAAACTCTCTTGAAGCCATCACAGCCTGCTCTGCAGCCGCCACTGCTCTCAAACACAGTGGCAGACCTGCAGCGACTGGATCCAATTTGCTAGAAAAATAAGCCACAGGCCTCAGTCTGTCCCCATGATGTTGCAACAACACAGAAGTCATAAACCCATTTTTCTCATCTACCATCTGCACAAACGGCCGATCACCATTTGGAAGGCCCAAAGCAGGCGCTTGAGCTAGCTGAATTTTCACGTTGACAAAAGCTTCGTCCACTCAATTTTGTCAGTGGATTTTAGCCCCTTTCCTACTGTTAGGCTTCTTAGGGGTTGTTCCAGAATTGCATAATTGGGGATGAATGTTCTGCAATACGAAAACATTCCCAAAAATGACAACATTTGTTTTTTTTGTGATCGATTTTGGTACATTCTTTATACCTTCAACACGCTTGTCAGACAGAGATTTACAATTTGGTGTTATGACATGTCCCAAAAATGTTACCTGTTGTTTTGCAAATTGCAATTTTGACAGGCTGATTTTGTGGCCCTCCTCAGCCAAATGTTTCAGGAGGGTCACAGAGTCAATCACTGAAAAGAAGTTTGCATCAGCCGGTATCTGAGAAAGAATCGTATAAGGATTAGGCACTGAAGGAGCTCTCTTTATTGTCGCTGCACTCACTGCCCACAAATCCTGCACAAATGTCCACTCAGCCGGTTGACCTTTGTCTCTTATCTTTCGTTCTAACTGGCGAATCATCACATGGAATTATCACACCCTCCTTCAGTAATGATTCAAACACTGGCCTTATTCCCTCAATTGCCTCTTTTTTTAGTGGATATTGATGTTGACACGGCCTGTAATCATATTTTGGAGTGATTACAAGTGGTTCACATCCTTTAATTAACCCCACATCGTATTTGTGTTTGGCCCATGCATGTGATGGTACTTCTGCCAGTGCTGAATGAATTTCTGAGGGCTCAGCATTTACCATGCACTGATTCTCCCAGTCAGTTTTGTCATTTAGAATTGGTCTTACAATTCTTTCAACCTCAATTTTGCATTCAATTGTCATCATAAATGCTTTCAAAGTCTCACTATGCTTCAATCCTGAGTCTATTTCTCTCCAGTCTAAACTATCGATAAACAAACCAACCTCTGCCCAAGCCTGACCTTCAGCCTTCGCTAACGACAAGTGTGGAACTGTCTGCTCTGTCATGTGATACTGTTTAGACTGTACCTCTGTAAGGCATGCTGCCAACGCACACACATCCTTTCGCCAAAACATTTTGTCAAAACTCAGAGTCTCTGCACAAGTCTGCTCAAACCAATCTTTTTCATAGTTTTCATCCCTTTCCACTACGACATGTGACGTACAATGCAAATCATCAGGTGCCATTATTTCTGCCTCAGAGCACGTTACACATTCCCTAGCTTTTCCGCACATCATTGTAGCCCAATCATGATTTATGACGTGCCATTCGTAAACCCATTGAGACTCTTCGTGCAAACAGCTCCACTGCTCAACTCCTCTCTCCTTTTTCGATTCTGACACCCGTGAGGTCAGCAATGAGACTCAAATTCAGTTTGCACATCAGATCTCGTCCTAAGATGGGTACGGGACAAGTTTTTGAAAACAAGAATGCATGTTTTAGCACTCTTCCTGTTTCTGTTTCACAAATTAATGGTTCTGTAAATCTCTCAAACATTGTACGTCCTGACGCACAGAGAGACCCAGAAACATGATCTGTTAGCTCTGGTACACATGGTAGGTCACATAGCCGCACGGTTGATCTTGTAGCCCCTGAATCAGCTAAAAAATCTATTCGTTTTCCCTGAACTATCAGTGAATATTTTGGCATTACTTTAAACGCCTCAGACTTATACATAGCATACTGTTTTTCAACAGCATCATCATTCATTTCAGACACAGGAAAGCAAGCTTTTTCTTCATTGCAAAGAGCAGTCACTACATCAGTGTATGTGTATGCGTGTGTAATTGATTTATGTTCACTTCCCTTTTCTTGTGGCCGCTCGCTCGTCTCCTCCTCCCCCTCCTGCTCCCCGTTCCCCTCCTGGCATCAGTCCGATCCATTTTTCCTCTTGCTTCGTCGCTTTGGGGCAATTCTCAGCCCAATGTCCATCCTGTTTGCATGCACGGCATTTAGAGCAGCCTCTGAAGTCATGGTCGTTGGTCTCACATATCCATCAGCTCCACTTGCGCTGAGGTTTCGCTGGGCCCCTCTCCTTTTTCCCTCTGGCCCAGCCTTTGCGTTTCTTTCTTCGCGCACCCGTGGCTATCTTAGCCAAACTCAGCTGTAGATCTCTGTCCATTCTGGCCTGTTTCTTCTCACGCTTCTCTCTCTGCAGCTTATCAGCGTGTCGCGCGTGAATCAAAACTGTGGCCAATCTTACTTCTCTGAACTCAATGCAGGAAATTTTTACCTTTTCTGCAATGTACGGTCTCAGTCCGTCAAGGAAGGCATTTCTCAAATGACTCTCCCATCTCCCCGGCTCCTGACCTCTGTCAGCCGGTTCAGTCAGCCCTGAGAATTGGTTGAATGCCTCGTGCAGGCGGCAGTAGTACTCATCGACCCTTTCATCTTTCTCCTGCTGGCATCGGCTGACTCTGGACATGTCGATTCGCATCGGAAACGTGTCTTTGATCGTGTCAACGACCCTGTCCACAGCTCTCCGGTATGCATAATTTGCAGGATCATCCCAGTCGCTGCTCTTCCTTCTGCAATCGTCCTCTGGCACTCTGCCCCTGATCTTGTACCAGTTCGTCGGCCCCAGCTTTGACAGCAAAAGTCTCCTTAGCTCTGCCATCGTCGGGCTGAATTCTTCACAAAACCTTAACAGTTCGGTGCTCAGCTTGTCACCCCCTAGAGTCTCTTCGGGCAGTGCGTCTGGCTCAGCTCCACATGCTGCTGCTGCTTCTTGCGGTGCTGTAGGGTGTTTCGGAGGGGAGCAGTCGAGGTCGGGATCAACTTTCAAAGCGCGCAGCTCGGCCACAGGGTAGTGATGGACATTGTACGGCGGTGGAACATGTTTAAAGACAGAAACATCAGACATATTAGTATTTGTGATTAATGCAAATGTTTTTCCCTCTTTTAATTCCCTAATTTCCTCTTCACTCACTTTTAATTCCTTCAACATTCTACATTCTATCAATCTTTTTCTCATTATCCTCTACTATTGTCTGTTTTTTTCTCGATCTTCGTTTCCCTCCCTGTCATTGCTTTTTGTAAAGCCCTTCTTTCTCTTCTCTCCGCCTCGCCAAGCCAACAATTCACCGTCCCCTCACATTCCTTACACACATGCCTCTTACAACATTTCTTTGGCACCTCACTGCCCTCCCTTACTGACTCTTTCACTGCTTTCAGCTTCACAACACTCAAGGTTCCCTCCCTAGGAAACTCATGATATTTGATCAGTTTTTCTATGTCCAAAATACACTTTTCACCCACCGACTTTCTCATTTCCCTAAATGTCGGCGTGTCATATTTCCCAAATTTGCTCTGAGATTTCCCCATACTGACGCTTGACCACTTTTTCCAAAGTGTACCTTTTTTCCCTAGCCGGGCGTGCCCTATTCCCTGTCAGACGTCTCCAAAAGGACCAATCTTTCACCCAAGATTGGAGAGGTCGAAGCTTTCCACTTCCAATCTACCCCTGCAGCCTTCCACTGCATGGTTGCGATCAGTACCCCCAGGGTACGTCTCCTCGCGCGTAGATTTTGTCAATTGTCAGTATGGTTCATCCCCTTTTACCAAATTTACTTTCTATTTACTTTTTCCCCAAAAAAGAAAATAATTAAGTCTGTCTCTTACCAGTTTTGGAGGCTTGATTTTGGTTCGTTTGATGATTCCAGTGGTGCCTCCTCCGGCCTTCGGCGGATCGGCCCCTGTCTCCCTTAATCCTAGTCGGGGTTAGGGCTGAACATCTATTGTTCAGGATTACGGTCACCGTTCCGCTGTCAGGTCAGAAGACACAGCCATGGAATCCCACGCTCTGACGCCAAGTTTGTTGTGGAAATTTCCCTTGAGACCTCGGTAATAAAGACAAAACTTAAGTAATAGTTAATAAAGGTTTATTCTTTGCAAAGAAGATCAACAGTCATACAGAAACACAGGTTTGCTGCAGAGTGTGACAAAGGAGGGAGGGATTTCCTCCGCTTTATACCTCTTTGCACACCCAAGGTTACACGCAAAGGCAGCTGGTCTTTTTCACATAAGATACACAAGTAAAAACACATCTCCTCTCCTGGACATCCTAAGCCTATCTCCTAGGCCTCCCATGACCCTTAGGGTCATCCTCTGGTGCCATAAGGCCCCATCTCTCTCCGGTGCCCCCCAGAAGCCGCTGAGGCCCTTTCTCAGAGGAATCTGATCATGGAGTTTTCTCAGTTACCCTCCCCTACATTCCAAAATGTTTAACACATAAGCATAAAAATCACCCCTTATGAATTTTTCACTAACACTCTGTTAAAAGAATACAGTTCATTTGTCCATACCCTAGAACAGTCCAAGAATCCCAGTGTGTTGATAAGTCCAATGTGAGTGTCCACCAGTGCATGAACAATCCACAGAAAGTTTAATCCAAAGTTTGCAGGTGGTGAATGGAAAGGTGAGCTCTAAGATTAGCAACTCCTCAATCCAACAGTTTGGTGACTGTCTGTTGTTTGTCATGCTGCTCTCTTATGCAGTTCTACTTCCTGCTTCCTGTCATGTGTCTAGTCACATGACAGGCCAACCATCCATTTATGAAAGACACATACACTTAAAATGTTAAGAGTAATAAAATGGCCTAAAAACATGTAAAACACTTAAAACTCTATAATACATTTAAATGATTGTAATAAATAGAGCGGTAAAACACGACTTTCTAAAAGCCAGCATATTATATAAATAGTGAAGAAAAGGCAAAAGCTTACAGCACCTGGTATTCCCAGGCGGTCTCCCATCCAAGTACTAACCAGGCCCGACGCGGCTTAGCTTCCGAGATCAGACGAGATCGGGCACTCTCAGCGCGGTATGGCCGCAAGCGAGTGTTGCTCCAAAAAGTGGGCTATTTAAAGATCAGCCTCCGTAAA
>NC_133367.1:50355759-50374391 GCF_049309525.1 Garra rufa | reverse complement strand
ATATATATATATATATATATATATATATATATATAATATATAGATACATATATTTAAATAAATAAAAAGTCTTGTCAGTGTAACCGGGAAAAAAAGTGTTATGGTATTATTCTTAGTATATTTGACATATTTCCCCCTTCACATATCTGAATATGTCAGTATATAAATTGGCCTAACATTACTACACATAACATTGCCTTTGAATCTTGGATGAGGAAACCCCAGATGCATGTTAGTGTACAGAAAATAGGAAAATAGAAAATAGAAAATTTTGATTTTTATTCATTTATCTTAAGCATTTATAAGAAATCTCTCACTATAGGGAGCACTTTTTAAACCTTATTTTAGCATAAGTATTCTACACTATATAATTACCATTTTCTGTTCTCCCTCCAGATCCTGTCAAATGAGTCACCTCACCAGTCCGAATCTAGATAGACCTGATTTAGCGAACCCAAAGGCACTTTTAAGAGCCAACCTCTATCTCTCTTGTTATCTTTTTCTATATCTGTCTATTTGTCACAACTTCTGTGTCCATCTGTCTCACTAACTATATTTCTATCCATCTTTCCTATCTATATCTTTATCTATCTCTCAGTCTTCACAAACTTTCCTCTCTCTCTGTGTGGTAGCGATCCAACTAATGTCTAATTTCAGTTTCGGTCTTCTTGTGTGAGCGTATTTTGAACTCGAAAAAACATCCCAAAGTCCAGCAATTTCCTTTCAGCAAGTTTAATAACAAAATAACTGGAAATGTTTAACGGTCAAAAAACTGTGTCGCTCCAATTTACCTGAACAAGTTCTAACGGCTCTCGCCGGAAATGACATCAGCATCATTTTCAATGTTTTTAAGAAACATTTTAAATTATTAAAACACAATTATTTATCAATTCTTCAATTAAACAATTATTCTTCACACATCAAAATAAATAAACAAATAGCTTAAATGGCTCTTACACTCTGTCTTAAACTACTTGTCTGTCTTTTCCATCTTTGTCAGTCTGTCTGTCTTTAGTCTGTCTGTCTGTATCTGTTTGTGTTGCAATGGCGACCAAACATAAACTTGACTCACAGGATCCCCACTACCAAGAGGGGAGACGCATGGCTCTTGAACTGAAACTAGACTGTGTTCTAGCTGAAGCCAGGGTAAGATTTTTTAATTTACCTCAATCATTTTATACTTGAACATGCAAATTGGGGAAAAAGTAAATAAAAATGTAATGAATGTAGAAGAAAGAATATGTCATGCAGGTATATTGCATGATGAAATGAAGTAGTTAACATTCTATAATGCTTTTTGGCATTTGTAAGTGAGGGAATTTATTTTATAAGAATGGAGCTCCATCCTCCCCAAGTTACAGAGCCTTGGAGAATTTATGGCAAGGTTCATTAACATGCTCGTTCAACACTTTACTAACACAGGTAAGTATTATAGTGCACTGTAACTGTTGCTATGATTATTTATAAGATGATATAACGTATTATACTGTTGTTTATAAGGCATTTTGCATGCATTATAATTAATTAAGAATACCCGTATAATGCATTATGAATACTGGCCTTATCTGTGTTATAATGCATTGTACTCATCAAAGTTATAAGCACAAATAGATAAGTATTATAGTGCATCATAACTGTTGCTATAATTATCTATAAAATTACAAAACATATTATAATGCTGTTTATAAGGCATTATGCATGCATTATAATGCATTAAGAATGTCTTTATAATGCATTATAAATACAGGCTTCATAGAAAGTGTTACCAAAACATCTCTGTAAGTGTCCTGCAGTCATCAGAGGTTTGACTGCTTGTCAAAGACATTGTAAACGTTTAACTGCAGCGGCTTGTTTGTGTGTTTGCGTGTCTGTTTATGTGAGTGTTTGTGCAGATGGCTGTGTTTGTATTTGTTTAGTTTGTCCATGTTTCACGGGGTCAACCATGCAAACATGTGTGCTCTCACACAGGTGAAGAGGTCATGAGAGCGAGAGCACGGTAGGGACATAGAGAGAGACGGAGGATTAGTGAAGAGATCATATTATTGATGAATCACCCATTCACTGGGAAAGCTCCAAATGTCCACAAAGCATGACAATCCACAGATTTCTTAAAACAGATGTATACTGTGAGAACGAGGTTAGAACTAATTCCTACCCCCTGCCAAAATGACAGGAGCAGCTGTGGGGGCTGAGACAGACGCCTGCTATTGTGTATTCTAAAAATATATATTTTGCTATTCTACTCAAAAATGATATTATTATACTCAAACTAATGATATATGGCTATAACAGTAATCAATATCTATCAAAATACTGAATATTATAATACTAGATGTCTTAACACAGATTAAAACTGCATCAACACAAATTGAATTGCAGATGCCTGCCAGGGGGCAGCACCAGTGGTTTCCACTGGAAGTTTTCAGTGAACTTAAGTGAACCAATGAACTTTGGATGACTTCCAACATATGACAGATACAAGTTATGTCCCACGTGACCACCTCCAACTAATTGGAGACCCGTAACAACTTGGAGGGGGAGGAATAAAACTTACTTTTAAAAATGGCTGACTGAACCAAAAACCACCATTAAAAATGGGCCAATAAATCATTGTGGGGGATCAGACAGGCATAACCAAGAAAAAACTGGAACTACAAATTTGGTAGCGCAGATAGGTATAAGAAGGGATACCCGGACAGACAGGGACGGAGATGCGGCGATCGCTGACCCGGCTTTGTTGCTCTGTTCAATAAAGTCTAATTTTGACATCTGGAACTCTGCCTCTCACGCTTCAATGTCTTCTTCATTGAGAAATGCTTTTATTGCTCCACGACATAACAATTGGCGACCACGAAGGGACTGGATTGAAGTCCGGCATCGACGGGAGCCGTCGCCGGTCTAATGCCTGGCTGACACGCAAACAAACCAAAAAAATGTGCCAAAAACAAGGTAAGCAATTTTGCTTATGATTAGATTAGAGGATTGTTTGCGTGTTCTGAAGACCCCCAGAATGGTAATTAAACTCCAAACAACACTTACAAATTGTACACCTTTGAAAACATATTACTCCAGACCTACCAGTCCTTTTGTATCTAGGAATCTCGGAAAGGTGGATAGGATATGAACACTAGAGCCTGGATCTTTAACAAGCTTCTGTCGATGCTGAAAGGTCTTTCTCATCTTCTGGAAAATTACAGACTTGTCTGTGGTATGGTTGAGCAAAGACATGGCTTCTTTGCAAGCATCCCCATCAAGTTGCCCTTCAAAATTAGTAGGCCTTTGGCATTTTGGACCTCCTGGTAAACCATCAAGAGGGCTGTCTGATGGCACAGATTCTCGACGAATCTTCCTGTGGACTGTTTTCAAACGCCATGTGATGTATCCAGTGTTGCTTGCAGCATCGTAGAAGTGCTCCTAAAATAGACATTTTTTTAGTCCTTTGTCATGTTCAGGCCAAAATATCAAAGAATCTAATTTCAATGTCATAGAAACTCCCTGTGTCTTAGCATTGCAAGTATGATATTAAAGTGCCATGCAAAAAATAACAAAGACTATTACATAGCCTTTCTTGGAATATGGATCTCTGAGGGAAGGGAACAGCTTCACTATGCCAAGAGCATACTGTTCTCTGATTACTTTAGTAGGGAGTTGCCTAAGAGAAGATATCAAATTAGTAATCTTAATTTACACAAAGACCATGCAGTTATTAAGAGAAAAAAATCATTGAAAACAAGTACCCATGTTTTTCAATCATATCAGCCACCAGTATGTTAATCATTTGTCTTCTTCTGGCATCAGTCAGGGTTTCTGTTGCTTGATACTCCTGTAGCACTGCTTCACCACCAGACTTGATTTTCGGCACATCTTCAACCAACTAATAAAAAATAAACATGACAACGGCGATTAACAAATTTCTAGAGACTTGGGGGGGGGGGGGGGGGGGGGGGTTAATATAATTCTCTCTTTAATTTGTCACAATGTTGGTGTTCCAAACCTGAGAGACTTTTGTTGTCCAGAAAGTTAGTAAAGAAATCATTAAAACAACTAATGTGTCTCCAGTTGTTTAACCTACATTTTATGAAGTGACATGAGTGCTTTTTTTGCACAAAAAACAGTTTCATAATTTAACAATATATTTACACAATTTACAAAATATTACTTTAAATATGCCTTTACTAAACTTTCTAGACTTTGAAAGTGGTAGCTGCTTAGTTTGTCAATGGAGGTACACAAAGCTCTGATTTTATTACAAATATCTTCATTTGTGTTCTTAAGTTGAACAGAATCTTCTGGATTTGGAATAACACAAGAGTAATTAATGACTGAATTTTCGGTCCCACTTTACATTAGGTGGCCTTAACTACTGTGTACTTACATTTTAATTAATCATTTGGTATAATGTACTTATTGTGTACATGCATGTTTTTACATTGTACTTATCTTTTTTTTAAAAGAAACATTATGCAATTACAATTGTAATTAATTTATGTAATTACCACTGTTGATCCATCCCTTACACCCTAACCCACCCTTAAGCCTACCCATACCACCAAACCTGTCCCTAACCTTACCTATTACCCACCTTAATAGAAGCAATCATGTTTTGCAATGCAAGATGACCACATTAAGTACATTGTACTTATTTTTTGATGTAAGTACATAATAGTTAAGGCCACCTAATATTGTCACAGAGACGGTCTCTGTGGCTCCCTCTAACCATCGTCAGCGGGAACCATCACCGGAGTTTTAAGACTACATTACCCAGAATCCCCGTACCTGGCACGCTCACTTCTGGTTCCGGGTCTCTCAGGTCACATCCTGTTTGTCGGCCATTTAGGAGGACCGCGCTGGCTTGGTCCTCGCAAAGTTTTATAGTTATGCTACTAATCCTGAGCGCTTTCAAATCGGACTGCTTACCTGTTACCAACCGGATTGTTTATTCACTGATCGGACGTTTGCTGCCTGCCTTTCTTCGACCCACGCTTGTTACACGGACTATCCCTTCTGCTTGCCGCCAGCCCCGATCTTCTGCCTGGACTCTGATAAACTCTCACGGTCTGTCTACGGTATCCCAGTCTGCTATTGTTGACCCCTGCCTGTTATCGTTGTGTGTATGCAATAAACTGTTGCAAATGGATCTAACGCCTCCGGACTCAGCCATGACTTCGTCACAGAAAACTTCGCCACTAACGGATCCAGCGACAGTTCAACAAATCACCACGGAACTCACCGCTCAAGCATCAGTTCTGACTGTACACCAGGCCCAGCTGGAGAAACTCACCAAGGTAACGGAACAATTGACTCAGATGTTACAAGGGTTTCAAATGCCAGCAGCGCCGACTGCACCACCTGTTGTCGCACAAATTCCTCCACCACCTGCTCCGGTCTCCATCTCCGGCCCACGTCTGGCCTTCCCCGAAAAGTTTGATGGAACACCGAGTAAGTGCAAAGGCTTTCTTCTTCAATGTTCACTCTTTGTCAGCCAACAACCTCACCTGTACCCCAATGATGAAGGAAGGATTGCTTTTGTGTGTTCACTACTGTCTGGAAGAGCTCTGGAGTGGGCTACCGCAGTGTGGAGGATGGATCGTCCTACTTTCCCGTCCTTCAATGCCTTCTTACAACGCTTCAGAGATGTGTTTCAGCCTAGCTCAGAGAACAGCGACGCAGGAGAGCAGATTGTGCTGTTACGTCAGGGAAGAAGGACTGCAGCGGATTATGCACTCTCTTTCAGGACTCTCTCAGCACAGAGCGGTTGGAACGACGAGCCTCTCAAGCTTCACTACCGCAGGGGACTTAATTCTGAACTACAGATGGAACTGGCATGTCGGGATGAGGGACTCACACTTGACCAGTACATCGATCTGTCTATTCGTGTTGACAACATCATGAGAGCTCGCAAACCCAATCGATCATTCACATCTCTGCCACTCCCATCCTTCACCTCTGAGGCTCCTTCCGAACCCATGCAGCTAGGAGCAACTAAGATCTCTACGGAGGAGAGAGAGAGAAGGCTCAGAGGTAACCTCTGTTTGTATTGTGGACAAGCCGGACACATCAGAGCTACCTGTCCGACAAGACCACCTCGTCCACCCACATCGGTGAGTAGGAGTGTATCTCCTCTGAGCAAATGTGAGATTCCTGTGAAGTTGATTTATGATGGAACTATTGTAAATACCACGGCTCTGATTGACTCTGGAGCCGCTGGTAACTTTATAGACTCACGATTCGTGGATATTAATCATCTCCCCATCCTTTCTTGTGTTCCTCCTGTGGCAGTGGCCGCCCTCGACGGGAGACCGTTAGGATCTGGAAGGATTGATAATATCACCAAGGACATCACACTGTGTATAGAGCCGCTCCACCAGGAAACCATACGGTTCTTCATCATATCCTCACCACAATCACCCATTGTCCTTGGATACCCCTGGCTCAACCTACATGAACCCGTCATCTCCTGGAATCAGGGTTCCATCACTAAATGGTCATCCCACTGTAAGGAACATCACCAACCACCCATCCCTACCCAGACTCCTCTCTATCACCTCAACACAGGAGGAGACATTCCTCTTGAATACCAGGATCTGCTCGAAGCATTCAGCCAGTCCAAAGCCACCCAGCTACCACCACATCGTACTGGAGACTGTGCCATCGACCTAAACCCAGGGTCGACACCACCTAGAGGACGTATCTTCCCTCTCTCCCAACCTGAATCGGCGGCTATGACAACATACATTCAGGAGGAGTTGGCTAAGGGATTCATTCGTCCTTCCACCTCACCCGCTTCGGCCGGATTCTTCTTCGTGAAGAAGAAGGACGGAGGTCTTCGTCCATGCATAGACTACCGGGCTCTCAACAACGTCACGGTCAAGTACAGATACCCACTCCCTCTCGTTCCATCAGCTCTGGAGCAATTACGGACGGCTAAGGTCTTTACCAAGTTGGATCTACGTTCGGCCTACAATCTCGTCCGCATCCGGGAGGGCGATGAGTGGAAGACCGCCTTCTCTACCACGTCTGGGCACTACGAGTACCGGGTTATGCCCTTCGGTCTGGCGAACAGTCCATCCTACTTTCAGGCATTTATCAATGAGGTGTTCCGAGACATGCTCAACCGCTGGGTGATTGTCTACATTGACGATATTCTGATTTACTCTGCTACCTACACTGAACACATCCAACACGTCCGGGCTGTTCTTCAACGTCTCATCAAACATCAGCTATACGCCAAGCAGGAGAAGTGTGAGTTTCATCAGGAGAGGATCACCTTTCTTGGCTATGTCATCAGCAGTGAGGGAGTGGCTATGGATGAGAGGAAGGTGGAGGCAGTACGTAACTGGCCCCGGCCCAGAGCACTAAAGGAGCTTCAGCGATTCTTGGGTTTCTCCAACTTCTATCGCCGCTTCATTCGTCACTTCAGTACCCTAGCCGCTCCTCTGACTTCTATGGTTAAGAAGGGAAATGTCCGTCTCCACTGGGAACCAGCGGCCATTCAGGCGTTTGATGATTTACGTCACAAATTCACTACTGCTCCCATCCTTCATCACCCTGATCCCAGCAGACCATTCCTCGTGGAGGTAGATGCCTCGAGCACCGGCGTGGGCGCTGTGCTTTCGCAACGGCAGGGAGAGCCTTCTAAAACTTTTCCATGTGCCTACTTCTCTCACAAGTTGAGTCCGGCTGAGAGAAATTATGATGTGGGCAATCGTGAACTGTTGGCGATCAAGTTGGCACTGGAGGAGTGGAGACACTGGCTGGAGGGATCAGTAGACCCATTCATCGTTCTAACTGATCACAAAAACCTGGAATACCTACGTTCCGCTAAAGTCCTCAATCATCGTCAGGCCAGGTGGGCGCTATTCTTCACGCGCTTCCAGTTCCAGGTAACCTACAGGCCAGGATCCCAGAATACCAAGGCGGACGCTCTGTCTTGCATCTATGAACCCGAACAACCTACCCCAACTTCTGAGACCATATTACCTACCTCACTGATCGTAGCTCCAGTTTCTTGGGATATCATGACTGAGATTGCTGAGGGTCAAGTCAGAGAACCCCCTCCAGAGAACTGTCCTGCTACACTCACCTACGTCCCCGAGAACCTCAGAACCCGAGTCCTCTCTGAAGTCCACTCTCTCCCTAGTTCTGGTCATCCAGGAATTGAGGCTACTCTCCAAAAGCTTCGGAATCGCTTCTGGTGGCCCTCCATACGTCCTGACACCATCGCTTACATCAAGAACTGTACAGTGTGTAACACTTCCAAAGTTCCCAGACAGCTCCCCGCTGGTCTCCTCCAACCTCTACCCGTGCCTCAACGTCCTTGGTCCCACATCGCTATTGACTTCGTGACCGATCTTCCACCTTCCAGGGGTTTCACTACCATCCTCACCATAGTGGACCGTTTCTCCAAGGGATGCCGGTTTGTACCACTACACAAATTACCTACGGCTCTGGAAACTGCGGAAACTCTTTGTAATTCAGTATTCAGATTCTACGGACTACCCGAGGACATTGTGTCAGACCGCGGCCCCCAATTCACTTCACGTCTCTGGTCCAACTTCTTCCATCTTCTTGGGGTGAACATCAGCCTTACTTCCGGCTACCATCCGGAGTCCAACGGACAGGCAGAGAGACTGAACCAGGAGTTGACCCGTTTCCTACGCTCTTACTGCCAGGATCACCAGGAGGATTGGAGTCGTTACCTCTTCTGGGCCGAATATGCACAGAATTCCATACGTAAGCCAGCCACTAACCTCACTCCTTTCCAGTGCACCCTAGGCTTCCAACCTCCTCTGTTTCCCTGGTCAGGGGAGCCATCCGATCTCCCCGCGGTCAACTCCTGGTTCCAACACAGCGAGGAGGTCTGGAATCAAGCTCATACTCACCTCCAAAGAGCGGTTCGTCGAACTGAAACCCAAGCTAATCGTCGACGCCGGCCCAACCCTCCGTATCAGCCCGGCCAATGGGTGTGGCTCTCAACCCGGGACCTCCGACTACGCCTACCCTGCAAAAAGTTAAGCCCCAGGTACGTGGGTCCTTTTCAGATAATCAAACAGATAACTCCTGTGTCATTCCGTCTACAATTACCTGCAGATTATCGTATCTCACCCACCTTTCATGTGTCTCTGTTCAAGCCTGCTGACGATCCGGGAGGAGTGGAGAACCTAGAGGAGACCGTTGTGCAGGGACCTCCCCCTCTCATCATTGACGGCGAGGAGGCGTACCGGGTTAACTCCCTCTTGGACTCCCGACGCCGGAACGGTCGTCTGCAGTATCTGGTCGATTGGGAGGGGTTCGGCCCAGAGGAAAGATCCTGGGTATCATCGGAGAACATCCTCGACCCCTCCTTAACCACAGAATTCCACAATGCTCATCCAGATCGACCAGCTCCCCGTGGACGGGGCAGACCTCGGCG
This sequence comes from Garra rufa, assembly GCF_049309525.1. Classification (NCBI taxonomy): domain Eukaryota; kingdom Metazoa; phylum Chordata; class Actinopteri; order Cypriniformes; family Cyprinidae; genus Garra; species Garra rufa. The sequence goes on along the minus strand of NC_133367.1, from coordinate 50,364,979 downwards.
TCGGGTTCCTCCTCGCGCCAGGAGTCGCTCGCAGGGGGGGGGCTCTGTCACAGAGACGGTCTCTGTGGCTCCCTCTAACCATCGTCAGCGGGAACCATCACCGGAGTTTTAAGACTACATTACCCAGAATCCCCGTACCTGGCACGCTCACTTCTGGTTCCGGGTCTCTCAGGTCACATCCTGTTTGTCGGCCATTTAGGAGGACCGCGCTGGCTTGGTCCTCGCGAAGTTTTATAGTTATGCTACTAATCCTGAGCGCTTTCAAATCGGACTGCTTACCTGTTACCAACCGGATTGTTTATTCACTGATCGGACGTTTGCTGCCTGCCTTTCTTCGACCCACGCTTGTTACACGGACTATCCCTTCTGCTTGCCGCCAGCCCCGATCTTCTGCCTGGACTCTGATAAACTCTCACGGTCTGTCTACGGTATCCCAGTCTGCTATTGTTGACCCCTGCCTGTTATCGTTGTGTGTATGCAATAAACTGTTGCAAATGGATCTAACGCCTCCGGACTCAGCCATGACTTCGTCACAAATATAAAGTGTGACCGAATTTTTATTACGGATGAATTCTCCTCAAGAGACTCAAGCACCTGTTTGCTGATAGTGCATATGCTTCCTCAGTTCTTTGTCTCTTGTTAGGGACCTCATCAATGATTACAGTTGATGCACTTGAGCCACTGCTCGAGTCAGACATCTCACAAGAAATTGAGTCAGAAAACTCTAGAGAATCAGATATTAACATATTATCAACATATTACATATATTTTGCAGACCAGCACAAGTATCAGAAACATGAAATTGCTCATTTATCATATTCTGAGTGCTTTATAATACTTTATTAATACCCTATACAAATTCAATAAAACTCACCATCATTTGTGAAAACTTTCAGTACCACATTGCCCTGACCAATGACGTCACTGAATATTTCAGCATCAACTTCGGTCCCGGTTGCATCCTTGTATATAACTTTTGCATCTGGTGGCAAGCAAAATCTCTCGATGACTAAAAAAGGTGAGAGGATAAAATTGAATGTGCTTTTTAAATCATTCTGAAGCAAGCAGACAGAATTTGGCTTATTTTAAGAAAATGAATTGCAATGTATCTGAAATCAGGCTCTGATAGCTAGACAGATACATTAGATAATCTTTTAACATAATTTTATTCACGTGAAAATAAAACAAACCTTTTAGATGAAATTGCAGAAAGTCAAACTGCCCTTCAATACAATCCAGCTTCACATACTTCTGTTGTTCGCCGTACTTGACCTGGACCAGCATCTTAACTGAGACATGCAAAGGTGTTTGACAAATCAAATCGGTGTAAATGAAGATTTCCATAGGGCTGCAGAACATCGTTTCAGCATTACATCAAATTGTACTGATGCAATAGTCACATCGCTGAGCCAGTGTGGCCAACACCTTGACAGAAAACTGCAACGTCCTTTAAGATTTTTTTTTTCTTCAGTGCGATTATTTAACCACACTATTTTAATAAAAACAAGCCTTTGATATATTTTCGCTTTAAGCTTGTAATGCCCTTCCTTTATAAAGTTACAGATGGTTGCAATTGCTAATTACATGGATATACTGTCCTGGCATTAAACACGTCTTTGTAAAGAATATCGTTGCATCTTTTTAAGTTAAGCACCACATTAAGTCGTGGCTAACTTGTGTTAATTTGACCCCTTGTTTAAGTCAAAAGGAGGGAACGCAGAACGACGTGGCCATGATTAACATAGGCCGTACCTAACGTTAAACATGAAATTTATGTAATAATTGATGTATCGTGTTAATTTAAATGTATAAACTGTGAGAAGATACCACGAAATATAACGTTCCCTCTCAGTCGGTCTCTTCGACGTCACGTCGGAGACCGACGAATTGGGATATCGCTTTAGAGATACCAATCCTCTTCGTGTGTAAACTAAATGAGCCAATGCACATTGGCATGCATGATTGCATCCAGCTGTCGCTGATCACAGCATGAGCATAAATACACAGCAGGTGCAATGCATAGACAGCATTTCGCATCGGAGCCGATCTTCTATGAGAGACGCAACGAGCCATTCTAAAGAAGAACTCTTCACTGCGGTGTTGGCGGTACGGCGCGTCAGCGGTGGTGGTCTCCTGTGGGTGGAAAAAGCGCGCAGTCAAGGATTGCACTACCTGCCTTCTGTGTCGCTGCGGCCATCTCCCCTGTGTGCTTCAGCACTGAGCAGTTTCTAAAAGAGTATCACGGGTGAACGTCTTTTTAAAGACGAGGTGTTTGAAACACAATGCCGTTTCACCCGTGCGTTTCTGGATGCGGTCGTTACCTGGCGCCAGGTGATGGTCACGATCGCTGTCTGACGTGTCTGAGTATTGAGCACGCTCAGGCGGCGTTTGTGGATGAGTCATGCCGTCATTGCGGCGGCATGTCCATCACGGAGCTGCGGACCAGACTCCGCTTCCTGCAAAGGGGCGGGGTGCCAGTTCCTCTGCCCAGATCTACCGTTCCCCCCGGCAAACGCCGGGGGGACTCTACCTCTGGCAGAGGGCTGACTGGTCTGACGGTGACGGTGGGGAATTTCCCGGCGGATGATCCGCTGGGGGTTCCTCCTTCCACCGACAGTCCGTTCCATCTGGAGCTCCCAGAAGAGTGTTCGGGTCCTCCTCGTGAGGTACCGCTCATTACTTTTGGGGCTCCCCCTGACGACCGGATGTCAATCGCTGCATCGGGGGGTGAGCCAGACTTCTCGGGGGAGGACGATTCCGGATCGCTGCCGTCCGCTGGGCGGTCAGCGGTGCCGGATACCGACCCCGAGATGATGGTTATGCTTTCCCGGGCCGCCGAGAAGGTAGGGCTTGAATGGAACCCTCCATCACGTCCCGACCCCTCTCGGCTGGATGACTGGTATCTTGGGGTGGCCCGCGCTGGTTCTCAGCGTCCCACCCCAGTGCCCTTCTTCCCGGAGGTGCATGATGAGCTTACTGGGACGTGGGCGGCACCTTTTACTGCCAGAAACCGCTCCAGTGGCACGTCCTCCCTCACCACCCTTGATGGCGGACCAGCGCGGGGGTACGCGGCTGTCCCGCCGGTGGAGCGTGCGGTGGCGATGCAATTGTGTCCCGGCGCCGCTTCCACTTGGCGGGGCAACCCGTTGCTCCCCTCCCGGGCCTGTAGGCACTCGTCGGCTCTGATCGGCAGTGCCTACATGGCTTGTGGCGCTGCTGGTTCCGCCCTACACGCTATGGCGTTGTTACAGGTCCATCAGGCCCAGGCACTGAAGGACCTGTACGAGGGTGGTCACGACCCGGAAGTTCTACGTGAACTCCGTATCGCTACGGACCTCGCGCTACGAGCGACGAAGGTTACGGCGCGGTCTCTGGGTCGTGCGATGTCCACGATGGTGGTCCAGGAACGCCATCTCTGGCTGTGTCTGGCCGACATGAGGGAAGCAGACAAGGTCAGGTTCCTGAATGCCCCCGTGTCCCAGACCGGCCTCTTCGGCGACGCGGTCGAAAACTTCGCCCAGCAGTTTTCGGCCACCCAGAAGCAGACTGAGGCCATCAGTCATATCCTGCCCCGGCGTGCTCCCGCTGCTGCCTCCACCCAGCCGCCGGCGGCACCTCGGTCTGCCTGTCGCCGAGGGCGGCCCCCTGCCTCCGCCCCCGCTCCACAGCAGCCTGCGCAGCAGCCTTCACGGCGGCGCCGTGGAGCCGGTCCCAGGGCGGCCGCCCCGCCCGTCCAGGCTCCCACCAAGACCAGTGGGAAACGCAAGAACAAGCGTCCCTGAGACGGGCGACCCAGAGATGGAGGAAGCTGCTCTTCGGGAGATGGTGATCCCTCCCCCGGAGGAGGGCCGGGCGGAGAATCTTTTGTTTCCCTTAAAAAAGTTTCTTTTAAGAAACCCGTCATCGGCCTCACGGCCAGTGACACCCAAGTTTTCAATAAAAGAGCAGTTTCTACTATCTCTGGGTCCCCAGAGGGGACAGCGGGTGTTGCACGGGTTAGCCCCGGGTTTCACCCCCTCTCCCCTCCCGCCAGCAAATGGCGCTGGGCGGTTGGAGAGTGCGGTAGAACGGACTACTCACGCACCAGCTGCCAGAACGCAGGTAAATGTCTTGCACACACCACACACAGACACACTGACCCCGCTTCGGACCGGCATAGAGACGCCCGAGCGGGGTCCCTGCGTTCCACCTCGCTGCCCCCCCGCGGGTACGTCAGTGGTCCCGCTGGTCCCTCTTGTACGTTGGCTGGGGGCCTGGAGAGGGCTTCCCAGTCCGTCTTGCTGGCTCCTCCGGACCATCAGGCTCGGCTACGCGATTCAGTTCGCCCGGCGTCCGCCTCAGTTCAGGGGCATCCACTTCACTACAGTGAAAGTAGCAGATGCCCCTGTCCTACGGGCAGAGATTGCTACCTTGCTGGCGAAGAAAGCAATAGAGCCGGTCCCTCTAGCCGATATGAAGACAGGGTTTTACAGTCCCTACTTCATAGTACCTAAGAAAAGCGGCGGTTTACGACCGATCCTGGACCTGCGCATCTTGAATCGAGCTCTTCACAAGCTTCCTTTCAAAATGCTCACACAAAAACACATCCTCAGATGTGTTCGTCCCCAGGATTGGTTCACAGCGATCGACCTGAAGGACGCGTACTTTCATGTTTCGATCCTTCCGCGTAACAGACCATTTCTGCGGTTCGCGTTCGAAGGCAGAGCATATCAGTACAAGGTCCTGCCCTTCGGGCTGTCCCTCTCCCCCCGTGTCTTCACGAAAGTCGCGGAGGCGGCCCTTGTTCCCCTCAAGGAACATGGCGTTCGTATCCTCAACTACCTCGACGACTGGCTGATACTAGCACACTCTCGAGAGCAGTTATGCGAACACAGGGACCTGGTGTTGGCACACCTCGCCCGCTTGGGCCTTCGGGTCAACTGGGAAAAGAGCAAACTCTCCCCCATGCAGAGGATCTCTTTTCTTGGTGTGGAACTGGACTCGGTCAGCCAAACAGCTCGCCTCACGCAAGAGCGGGCTCAGTCGGTGCTGAACTGCTTGAATACGTTCAAGAGCAGAGAAGTGGTCCCACTGAAACAGTTTCAGAGGCTCCTGGGGCATATGGCAGCAGCTACGGCAGTTTTACCGCTTGGTCTGCTCCATATGAGACCACTTCAGCACTGGCTTCGTGGCCGAGTCCCGAGGAGAGCGTGGCAGCGCGGCACTCTCCGGGTCAAAGTAACCTCGGCCTGTCGCCTAACCTTCACCCCGTGGTCAGACCTAGCTTTTCTTCGGGCAGGAGTTCCCTTAGAACAGGTCTCCAGGCACGCTGTGGTACACACGGATGCCTCCACCACCGGTTGGGGAGCCACGTACAACGGGCAGGCAGTGTCGGGGGTTTGGACGAGCCCCCAGCTACACTGGCACATCAACTGCCTAGAGCTGCTGGCAGTACGCCTTGCCTTGAACCGTCTCAAAGGGAGCCTTCGAGGCAAACACGTGCTGGTCCGTACGGACAACACTGTGACCGTTGCGTACATCAACCGACAAGGTGGTCTACGCTCCCGTCACATGTCACAGCTCGCCCGTTCTCTCCTCCTCTGGAGTCAGAAGAATCTGAGGTCGCTTCGTGCCATTCACATTCCGGGTTTGCTCAACCGTGCAGCCGACGAGCTCTCACGAGCTGCGCTTCCCGGAGAGTGGAGACTCCATCCCCAGTCGGTCCAGCTGATCTGGAGACGTTTCGGGAAAGCTCAGGTAGACCTGTTTGCTTCTCCAGAGACGTCCCACTGCCAGCTCTTTTACTCCCTGACCGAGGGTACACTCGGCACGGACTCCCTGGCATGCAGCTGGCCACGGGGCCTACGCAAGTATGCGTTTCCCCCAGTGAGCCTTCTCGCACAGACACTGTGCAAGGTCAGGGAGGATGAGGAGCAGGTCCTGTTAGTGGCGCCTTACTGGCCTACTCGGACCTGGTTCCCAGAACTGATGCTCCTCGCGACAGCCCCTCCCTGGCGGATTCCTCTGAGGAAGGATTTACTGACTCAGAGACGGGGCACCCTGTGGCACCCGCGTCCAGACCTCTGGAAACTACATGTCTGGTCCCTGGACGGGACGCGGAGGTTCTGAGTGATCTACCCCAAGGAGTGGTAGACACCATCACTTCGGCGAGAGCTGCATCCACGAGACATGCTTACGCCTTGAAGTGGAACCTGTTCGTCGAATGGGCTTTCTCAAGAAATGAGGATCCCCGAAGACGCTCGGTCGGAGTCGTGCTTACCTTTTTGCAGCAAGGGTTGGAGCGTAGGCTGTCACCCTCCACCCTTAAGGTCTATGTAGCCGCTATTTCTGCAAACCATGACCCCGTTGAAGGAAGGTCGGTAGGTAGGCACGACCTGGTCGTCAGGTTTCTCAGGGGAGCCAGGAGGTTAAATCCTCCTAGGCCCCCCTCCGTACCCTCTTGGGACCTGTCTCTGGTGCTCACAGCACTACAGCGGGTCCCCTTTGAGCCTTTACAGTCAGTCGAGCTGAAGTATCTCTCTATGAAGACTCTGCTCCTGCTGGCATTGGCCTCCATCAAGAGGGTAGGGGACCTGCAGGCGTTTTCGGTCGACGATTCGTGCCTTCAGTTCGGGCCGGCAGATTCCCAGGTAACCCTGAGGCCCCGGCCTGGCTACGTGCCCAAGGTTCCCACTACTCCCTTCAGGGATCAAGTGGTGAGCCTGCAAGCGCTGCCGCCGGAGGAGGCAGACCCAGCCCTAGCTTTGCTTTGTCCCGTCCGAGCATTAAGATGCTACGTCGACCGGACGCAAAGCTTCAGGACCTCAGATCAGCTCTTTATTTGTCACGGAGGACGGCAGAAGGGGAAGGCCGTCTCCAAGCAGAGGATGGCACACTGGATAGTGGATGCCATCGCCTTGGCTTATCAAGCTCAGGGCATGCCCTGCCCGCTCAGGTTGCGAGCTCACTCTACTAGGAGTGTTGCATCCTCCTGGGCGCTGGCTCGTGGCGCCTCGCTATCTGACATTTGTAGAGCTGCGGGCTGGGCGACCCCTAACACGTTCGCTAGGTTTTATAGCCTTCGTGTAGAGCCAGTCTCCTCCTGTGTTCTCACCTCAAACGGGTAGAAACACTGAGAGGCACTGGCTCAGGTCGGCTTGCTATCTTCTCCAGAGTGTCCATGAAGACCCTGTCGAGTCCTCCTTCCTCGGCTCCAGACGTAGCGGAGCGTCTAGGCGCCAGGCCTCTCTCGATGAATCTTTAGAACCGATAGAAGGCTTAGGATACATGAGAGACTTAAGTGAATCCCATATGTCTTCCACGGTACCCACAGAGACCGTGTTCATGAGGGTTCAATCACCTCCATTCTTCCATATGTCCTATGAGCCATATGCGTATTGCTCCGAACCTCCTGCGGGATGGGTGGGAGCTCCGCACGTTCCCAGTGCTCCAGCTTCACTAAGTAGGTAGTGCTATGTTATACAGTGACTGGTCTTTCTGATCCGCCCTTGGCCTTAGCAAAAATTGGAGGCCAGGTGGCTTGCTCAGGACACTGGAGGGGGGCAGCAGCTGCGGCGCTTTGCTAGGGATCCCAATTCGTCGGTCTCCGACGTGACGTCGAAGAGACCGACTGAGAGGGAACGAGGGTTACATACGTAACCAAGACATTACTTATAAGAATTGTTAGTTTCCTCCTTTTATTAAATCCTCGCCACGCTGTGCTAGCTTTCATTTCGTAATTTTGATTTAAGCATATTACGTTACATTTGTCCACATGTCTTGAGCAGGGCTAAATAATATTGTAGACTACATGCAGCCGTTGAATACATAGCATCAGTAATAAATGTTGAAGAACACTTGATTTAATTTCACTTACCATTACAAGAGTTGCACTCAGCTTAATGGCGGCGATTTCTTCTACTGCAAACTGAAATGCTTGGGCGCACTGGGCGGAGCATAATTAACGTTACATCTAGAGTTAAATTAACACTGATGATCAACTCCGTCAAATAACTCCAACACAGAGCACGTTTTTACCCTAAAAGTGTTAAAATGACTCTTTGAGTGTTGAAATCAACTCGAAAAAGTTTAACATCGAAATTTCAACTCTACAATTTTTGCTGTGTATTGAATGTAACAACTTATAACATTTTTGTATATAAATTCAACCTACTATTTCATTAAAATACTTACTTTCTCTTAATTTTAGGGAGAAGCTTTCCATTCGATCTACCTCTGACAAAAGTGCTGGAAATATCACTTACACTACAACTTCATCTATCTATAGAGTTTGCCAATGTCATGAATGAGACGACCTAGGGGTCCACTGTGATAATCTTTCACCAGCCATTCTTGCCATTCAATAACTGCAAGGTGGTCCACCAGTAGTTCTTCTGTGCGGTTTCCCCTGAGCCTCCACACATTCTCCTTGTAGGTCCTCCAGGCTCTCTCAATGTGTTGGGTATGAGCTCCTGTCTGGGCATCAACGAATGCCACACTGTGGTTCACAGTGAAATGCTTGTAACCAAGCTGGGGCAGAGCATGACTGTAATCCCTCCACTCATCACTGATGATGATGGACCCTCTCTTGGCATGGTGAGCAATAAGTGGAATCAGTTCCCTTCTGGTCCTCCTCTAAACTAAACAAAGAACTGGTTTTGCAGATTTGTGTCCTTGGTATTTCACCCCCAGCATGCCAAACACCCACTTCCTTCTTTTCCATCCACCATCCATTCTGCCTCGCCCATACTGATAAAAAAAAGAAGTCAAAAGAAAGATATGAATTTTAAATAGATTTGAAATTGATTTAAATATATCATGGTTCAAAAAAAAAAACAACAACAATATGAGCATGTAATACATAATGCATAATTTAATTTAATTTAAAAGAATAAAAAAGTAAAATTATAAATGCATTAGGTTTGCATTAAATTAAAGGTGCCATAGAATTCATTGAGAGAATATTTTAAATTGTTCTCTGAATATTTTAAATTGTTCTCAGTTTAAATTACAATAGTTATGTCATAAAAATATTAATAATAATTATGGTTACAATGGTGTTAAACTAACCTGTACAGAAATTTCATCCATTTGAAGATTGAGACCTTGGAATGACTAAATATTGACTTGTGTCTAACTGATTTTTTCATTCTTCTGCCTCTGTGACTACTTCGCCGGCACCTCCTGGAAGATAAGTGAAAAGAAATATGCATAGAAGGCAAATAGGTTTTAACATATAAAT
>NC_133367.1:49925593-50041256 GCF_049309525.1 Garra rufa | reverse complement strand
TTTTTTATGAGTGTTGGAAAATGGGAAACAGTGCAAATAACAGGATGCATTTTGTTGTTTAGGGTGATTTTGTTATTGTTTTTCTCCAAAAGTATACAGTAAAATGTCTTGAAAATAACTACACTGATAGTCAGGGTCACTCTGAATACAGATGGAGTGAAAGAATGAGCTAACCTATAGAGGAATATTTTTTATGAGTGTTGGAAAATGGGATACAGTGCAAGTGCTATAGGACTCATTTTGTAGTTTAGGGTGATTTTGTTATTGTTTTTCTCCAAAAGTATACAGTAAAATGTCTTGAAAATAACTACACTGATAGTCAAGGTCACTCTGAATACAGATCAATTGAAAGAATGAGCTAACCTATAGAGGAATATTTATTATGAGTGTTGGAAAATGGGATACAGTGCAAGTGCTTTAGGACTCGTTTTGTAGTTTAGGGTGATTTTGTAATTGTTTTTCTCCAAAACTATACAGTAAAATGTCTTGAAAATAACTACACTGATAGTCAAGGTCACTCTGAATACAGATGGAGTGAAAGAATGAGCTAACCTATAGAGGAATATTTTTTATGAGTGTTGGAAAATGGGATACAGTGCAAGTGCTATAGGACTCATTTTGTAGTTTAGGGTGATTTTATTTCTAATTTTCTCCAAAACTATACAGTAAAATGTCTTTAAAATAATTACAGTGATAGTCAGGCTCACTCTGAATACAGATCAATTGACAGAATGAGCTAACCTATAGAGGAATATTTTTTATGAGTGTTGGAAAATGGGAAACAGTGCAAATAACAGGATGCATTTTGTTGTTTAGGGTGATTTTGTTATTGTTTTTCTCCAAAAGTATACAGTAAAATGTCTTGAAAATAACTACACTGATAGTCAGGGTCACTCTGAATACAGATGGAGTGAAAGAATGAGCTAACCTATAGAGGAATATTTTTTATGAGTGTTGGAAAATGGGATACAGTGCAAGTGCTATAGGACTCATTTTGTAGTTTAGGGTGATTTTGTTATTGTTTTTCTCCAAAAGTATACAGTAAAATGTCTTGAAAATAACTACACTGATAGTCAAGGTCACTCTGAATACAGATGGAGTGAAAGAATGAGCTAACCTATAGAGGAATATTTTTTATGAGTGTTGGAAAATGGGATACAGTGCAAGTGCTATAGGACTCATTTTGTAGTTTAGGGTGATTTTGTTATTGTTTTTCTCCAAAAGTATACAGTAAAATGTCTTGAAAATAACTACACTGATAGTCAAGGTCACTCTGAATACAGATGGAGTGAAAGAATAAGCTAACCTATAGAGGAACATTTTTTTATGAGTATTTAAATATATGGAAATAATCCAAGTGCTAGGACATATGTTGTTTTGTATGAGCTAACCTATATAAGGAAATTATACAAGTGCAAGTTTGTTTGGGATGATTATGCCTTTAATTTTCACTGAAACTGTACAGTAAAATGACTTGAAATTAAAACATTGATAGCCAGGATCAAAGTAAAAGTATTTACAAACATATACATATTTATATATATATATACACACACACACACACACACACACACACACACACACACATACAAACATTAAAATAAAAGATTAAATAAAAACATTAACATTTATTAACATTAATAAATTATTTTTAATAATGTACAAATACAAACGTTTATGCACAAAATTACATAAACTAAAAGGAAACGCCGGTGTGACGGCTTTTTCTTCTTCTATATAAAGTCAGTGAGAGAGAGAGCCTACACACACACACACACACACACACACACACAAACATCAAAATAAAAAAAACGGAATAAAACACATTAATAGTATTATTTTTTTTTACATTAATAAATTATTTAGAATAATTAATATACAATGCAAACGTTTATGGACTAATGTAAAGTATTTATAAACATACGAATATAAAGTATATAGGAAACGCCGGTTTGACAGCTTCTTCACATGCATTTTGCCTGCGCTCAGTACCCGTACCGTAAGTGCACGATTACACGCGCAAGTAAAAAAAAAAGTGCGGCTGGCTTGACCGTGTATTTTAAGGCGCGGCTGGCTTGACCGCAGTATAACACTCGTGTATATCAGAGTCGTACATTCTGCACGCATAAGTCCGCTATTGATTCACAATGCGCGTTCTCTGGGCTCTGATCCCTATCGTATTTTTGCGTCAAAACATTTGCCTAGTTGTCCAAATTATTGTCCTGTGAGTGTTTTATAATGAATGCTCACCCATAGAAGAGGAGTGAGGCTCTGTGTTTATGAGCATCAGGCGCGCACTGACAGTTCAATGATTGTGTCTGTGTCGAACCTTCACATCGATGCGTTTCAACAGATTTAGAATGTATTTGCTGTAGTTTGAGTTCGTGTGTTAATTTTTTAATGGAAACAGTAGATATTCAGTCAGTCAGGTTCAAAGGGATAGGTTTAGTGGTCTTTTGGCATCTCCCTGTCCTGTTTGGTAAGGCAGGTTCACTTATTTAAGAAAAAGTTCTCTGAAGTTGTAAAGAATGTCTTCAGTAAGGAATTCAGGTGCTTTAAATCTGTATATATAATTTTAAAAAGTTAGAATTTAGCAGAGGTTTTCTTTAAAGGTTATAAGGTATATTTAAAGTTTTATTTTAAAGTTTGTTTGAATTTTAAGTTTTTTATAAGATGCAGTAGAAGAATAGTAAGGCAAAACAAATGTTTTGGTTAATAAAAAAAGACTTAAAAATAAATACTTTTCTCTTTACTGCAGAAGTAAATAAATAAATAAGATAATAATAAATAAGAGGACATGTCTGGCATAGGGGGGCCTTGCAAAATTGAACGGAGAAGGAGGGGGGGCCCGCAGTAAAAAAGGTTGGGAGCCCCTGCTCTACTGAATTCACAGTTTATGCAACATTCAGTGGTTGTGATGTTTAAATTTTTATGGGATTATTTGCCTTAAAATTTCCCTAAATGTTTTATATGGTTATTTTTTTTTATTGTATCTTATTTATTTGTTTTTATTGCACTTTAATTTGTAAAGTTGTTTCCTCAAATAAAAACAACCAGGTTGAGAATTATATCCCCTTGTTCTTTTTTTTTTTTTTTTGAATAACACTAGAATCCCCCACCCAGCACTGCTGTTAAAAAAAAAAAAAAATACTGACTAAATTTAACTCAGAGTAAAATTTTATGAGTTACTTTTTTCTTTTACTTGAGTAGATTTTTTGACCAGTACTTTTACTTGTACTTAAGTAAAATTTCATTGAAGTAACAGTACTTTTACTTGAGTAGCATATTTTATTACTCTTTCCACCTCTGCTAATAACTTATGAATTATTAGATTGAATTTAAGTTTTTTTTTTTTCAAAAAATCTGAATGTAACTTTTAAGTGATTGGTAATGATCCCAATTCCAATATTTATAATATCAGAGAGTCACAACCCTGTTCCTAAAGACATATTGACTTTGCACAGATTAGACAAATCTCTCTAATCAAACACTTGATTCAACTCATCAGGTCATTAGTAGAGCGCTTTATGATGATAGCTGAGTGTCAAATAAGAAAGACCTTAAAATATACAGTAACACAGAGAAACACAAACCTATACCGTATAAAACAATGCCAATAAAACAAAGACAATGTAAAATACTCACTCAGCCTTTCTAGATGCTTTGATCACTGGCAGCAGCCTCAGGAGACATTCTTCTGATCGATCATATTTACTCAGTTTAAACTCATCCAGCTCTTCTTCTGAGTTCAACAACACAAACACCAGAGCCGACCACTGAGCAGCAGACAGAGACACTCCAGAGAGACAATTGGCTCCTAAGACATCTTGTCTATCTTTTCTGCTGAGGTATGTCTGGACTTCCTGCTCTAGTGAGCGATCATTCAGTTCATTCAGACAGTGGAACAGATTGATGGATTTCTCTGGAGAGGGATTCTCTCTGATCTTCTGTTTAATGTATTCAGCTGTTTCCTGATTGATATCAGAGCTGCTTACTGTCTTTCTCAGGAGGCCTTGTAAGAGAGTCTGATTAGACTCTAGTGAGAGACCTAGAAGGAACCGGAGGAAAAGGTCCCAGTGTCCGTTCTCACTCTGTAAGGCCTTGTCCACTTCTCTCTTCAGTAAACTGGTCATTGGTGACCTGAACTCATTCCTCAGTCCTGTGTTTTGTTCAGAAAAGGACAGCAGCTTGAATAAAGCAGCAAGAAACTCCTGAATACTCAGATGAACAAAGCTGTACACCTTCCCCAGCTGCAGTCCAAACTCCTCTCTGAAGATCTGGGTACAAACTCCTGAGTACACTGACACTTCTCTGACATCAATGCCGCTCTCTTTCAGGTCCTCCTCATAGAAGATCAGGTTCCCTTTTTCCAGCTGTTCAAAAGCCAGTTTTCCTAGAGACAGAATAGTCTTTCTAGCCTGATCAGGATTGATTTCATATTTCCCATCATACTTCTGTGTCTTCAGTTTGGTCTGAAAGATCAGGAAGTGTGTGAACATTTGTGTGAGAGTCTTGGGAATCTCTGCTCTCTCTGCTTTACCCATCATCCTCTCTAGAACAGCGGCTGAAATCCAGCAGAAGACTGGTATGTGACACATGATGAACAGACTTCTTGATGATCGGATGTGTGTGACGACTCTATCAGCCAGACTCTGATCATTTATTCTCTTCCTGAAATATTCCTCCTTCTGAGGGTCGTTGAATCCTCGTACCTCTGTGACCTGGTGGACACACTCAGGAGGGATCTGATTGGCTGCTGCTGGTCGAGAGGTGATCCAGAGGAGAGCAGAAGGAAGTAGATTCCCCTTGATGAGGTTGGTCAGCAGCACATCCACTGAGGCTGATTCTGTTACATCAGACAAGCTCCGATTGTTTTGGAAATCTAGACGTAGTCGACACTCATCCAGACCATCAAATATGAACATGACTTTGTAGTCTTCATAATCTGACGACTTAAATTCTTTGGTTTCTGTGTGAAGGTGGTTTAGGAGATCCACAAGACTGAGATTTTTCTGTATCAAGTTCAGCTCCCTGAAAGGAAGTGGAAATATGAAATGAACATCCTGATTGGTTTTTCCTTCAGCCCAGTCCAGAATGAACTTCTGCACAGAGACTGTTTTTCCAATTCCAGCGACTCCTTTAGTCAGCACAGTCCTGATGGGTTTGTCTTGTCCAGGTGAGGGTTTAAAGATGTCATTGCAGTTGATTGGTGTTTCCTGTGTCTCTGGTCTCCTGGACACTGTCTCAATCTGTCTCACCTCATGTTCATTATTGACCTCTCCACTGCCTCCCTCTGTGATGTAGAGCTCTGTGTAGATCTCATTCAGACGTGTTGAGTCTCCATGATTGGACATTCCTTCACTGATTCTCTGATATTTGTCCTGGAGTCTGGATTTGAGTTTTTGTTGATACACAGGCATCAGTTCTGAGCAAAGGAAATAACTGTTGTTATCGGCAGAGCAATGTTTTAGAAATGTATTTTTAGGTTTGATATGTTAGATGTGTCGTGACATTCAGGAACATTAGTGACTGAAGACAGAAGGTTGATCATAAAAATACAGGCTATAATCTGCTGATCCAGAGCTCTTACTGGTCTGTAGTGTGTTAGCGAGGTCTGTCTGGTTCATCTTCCTCAGGATGAGCAGTGTGATCTTCAGAAGCCCCTCTCTGACTCTGTTATGACCCTCATCATCATAATGGTCTCTTTCAGAGCATTCTGGGTAATCTGGACTCAGTAGTCTCTTAAACTCTTTAACTCAGAGACGATTCTGTGCTCAATCTCCTGAAATCATAGTAAATATTCAAACAATAAACCTCCATTCAGTCTCAGAGAAGGTGAACCAAAGGATCAATACACAAGAGTTAGAGCATGAATACTTATAAACATCACTGAATTATATCACATCTGATAATAACTTCCACTGTATGCTCAAACATCAGCGTCTACAGATACTGAGGTTAAAAGAGGGAGTTTGACTGGATTGTCTGTTTGCTAGATTGATGTTCATCTTTGTGCAGCAGTCAGGTTACATATGGATTCATCTTCTCTACTTTAGTAACCTAATATCTTACATGTTAGAAAGTAAATATGACTATTAAAGAGAAAATTTCACAGATTTCTCAGTTTCTTAATACTTTTTTTGGGTAGGGAAGTAAATGTGACTATTCCAGAGACGATTTTACAGGTAATTTTTTAATAATTTTATCCAGAGGATTATTGTGTTGGGATGGACACACACAAAACCAACCTTGAAAATGGAGTCTAAGTTCTTCTTTGCTGTTTGTGATTCTGGTCCTTTATGTTTTTGACTGTAGTTAAACAAATATTGAACATTTTTGTAAATATACTAATGTATTTAATGCACATCAGTAAATGAATGAATATCATATATTTCTTATACTGTAAACTAAACAATACCTCAGATCAGCAGATGATTCTCCCAAACTGAATCCAATTGGCCTATGCATTGACCGGTCACTCTTCATGGACACACAGCTGGGTTCAGGAGATTGATTCTGCCACAGACTGAAATATAACAGCAATACAAACTGTTTCTGAAAATCTCACACTGCTCTGACAGAAACACATTTACTGTTTCAAACTCCCATTAATGTTGATATTTCACTTGAGTAGTCTGTTGTGACTTGAGAGATAAAAGATTAAAGTATTATTTTCATATAAATAAAATGAATCTGCCCCATGTGCTTTTTTCATTCATGCATTATAGAAATGTTTGAAAGATCCATCAGTTGTTTTTTCCTCACAGACACATCGATGTGTTCAAGTAAATCTGACTCACCTCCTGAATCTGACTGAACATGAAAATGCTGTTGTAGTATACATTTATTGTTTCTGAGCATTAAAAATGCGAAACATTTTAAGTTCTCTCACCTCTTGACTGTCTTTTTCTTTGTTTCATGTTCTTCAGAGAGATTCATTCTGGAGGCCATGGTTTCATCTAAAAGCAGATCCAGATGTTGATCCACAGAGTGAGTTATGAATCATCTCAGCAATTAATTTCCTCAAATCCAGCTCTGTCTCAACAGTCAGTTCACAGTAATGACCTGCACTCATGAAAAACTATTTCATACTGACATTATCTACACAGAATCAAATTATTCATAAACAGCACAACAAATTCAGACAAGCACTGTGTTAAACTGAAAGTAAACTGCAATCAGACGATTTACAGACTCTGTGTTTTCTCTTCTAATGTCATTTAAACTACTTTAAAATTATATAAAACTGCTTAATGTTGTACTTTAAACCAGTTAGAATCGAATCAAAGATGATTGTGAAATTGTGTTACTCACTGTGTTTTTCTCTCTTAACGTTGTTTACTTCCTCATTTGACAAAACAGATCCTGCTGTAATAGTTTCACTTTCATGTGTCACCTGACAAGGAGGAGTTTTAATGAATTGTCCAGTAGATGGCTGCAGAGAGCAACACATGCTACTCATACAGATTCAAGCAGAGGAAATCAAGATTAATTGAAATAATAACAACAATCAAAACAATTACTACTGTTGCTTGTATCCTGAAATGCCATGCTTTGGCAATAAACTGATTATCATAAAAAAAATGTGTATATATATATATATATATATATATATATATATATATATATATATACATACAATATTCTTATTATTGTCCTAAACTGATAGTGAGTTTTCATTCATTTAATTCAAATTACAAAGCATATTTCATCAAAACAGTGCTAAAAACAGTTTTCATAATAGTTAATATAACCAACCAATACTTTAAAATATCTGAAGAAAGCAGTTGTAGCTCCTTTTATTGGTTTTACCCAAATCACAAACATTTATGCACCATTTGTCCAAACACAACAAACAAAACTCTGTCATTTGTCACACTGTGGTATATTTTGGATTGGCCCTAAACTAACTCTTATTAAACACACAACACAGGGATGCAGGTTTCCTAATCATTTACACATTTATCACAATTGCTTTAAAAAAATGTTAAAAGTTTAACATAGTTTTAAAAGCTTAAAGATAGATATATGATTAGCATGTTAGCTGATTACTAGCATGTTGCTACCATGTTATAAACATTATTTGCAAATTACCACCATGTTGCTAGCATGTTTACAGCATGACAAACATGTTAGCATCTTGTTAGCAGGTTTCTAGCATGTTACTGGCATGTTTCTACCATTATTAGTAAGTTACTAGCATGTTGCTAGCATGATTAGCAAGTTACTAACATGTTGTTAGCCCGTTTCTAGTGTGATACTTAGGGTGACCATATTTTAGTTTTCTAAAAAAGAGGACCTAGGACGAGGGGTGGGGTCCTAGTTTTGGTATCAAAATATGTCATTTCCATACCAAAACTACATATTTTACAGTCACTGTTATAGAGAATGATTATAAACACAGCTATTGGGGATTGCCCACTGAATGCTGGTTAGTATGTTATTGACCGCTGCAGAACTCTTGTCAGGGAGTCAGAGTCATTATATTGAGTTTGGCCATTTATTGTGCAAGATTTGACCATATACACAAGTTAGTGCATTTGAGGTAGTTTCTGAAAATAAATAAAACAACAGAAATAAATACTCATGGTATAAATACAACCAATGCCTCAACATATCACAAACTCTATAATAAACAACTTTGTAAAGTGCACTGATAAATAAAATATAAATGAGAAATATCTCCATGAGAATAACAATCTATGTAGTGCAATGAAGATTACAAACGATGAAATATAATTATGTATAGGAAGGAAACTGCACCATTAATATATGCGTTAGTAATAACGATCGTTAAAAGATATTATCACTCTGAAAATATTACATACAAATGTAATAAAGTTGTGAACATGAACAACGCACATCACAATGCAAACGGGTTAATCCGCTCGTTAAACAGGATCAAATTACACCCAGAAAGATCGCTAAACATTAATAACATCATAAACACTGCCACGCTAACACACTTGTGATACACCGTAACAATCTAAGTGATTAACAGTATACAAAGTAACTTACTTTGTCGAATACTATCTCTTGCACATAAACGCTGCACCTGAGGGAGAGCATGCGATATGCTGCGCTGAAGTATCTTTGTGAATAGCCAATTACGTTAAGACCATACATGCTATGAACCCTGCACTACGTTATTTACGCAAGTCATTACTAACATGACGCAGATCACAAGTTTCTTACTTAAAGGGGAAGAATTCTCAACAGCCGCCCCCACATTTGAGCTGCAAATGGGTAGTCAAGGGAATTCTCTAAATGTCTTTAGTGTTACCTTCTAAGTCAGGCAACTCTATCAGCCGGGCTACTGGTCTGATGTAAACTTTACCATTGACGTCAACTTCAGCAGTCCGCACACATCCATCGCTACTGGGCAATGTCTTCCGAACTCTGCCTATGGGCCACTGTGCTCTTGGGAGTTGCGGATCGACAATCAGTACGACTGAGTCAACTTCCAGGTTCTTTGAAGCTTTATGCCACTTCTGCCGGGTCTGAAGCCCAGGCAAGTAGTTCCTGGTGAAGTGTATCCAGAACTGGTCCACCATATTTTGACAGTGCCGCCACCTCCGCCGCCCCATATCTCCTAGAGCATATGTCACCTGAGGTAGTGATGCATCCCGCCGCCCCATAAGGAGAATATTAGGAGCAATCGGATCCATGTCAGCGACATCTGTTGAGGTGTATCCCAGCGGCTTCGAATTAAGGATCCCTTCCACTTCCACTAGGACTGTGGACAGAACATCTTCTGTAACAGCTTGGGTTCCGACAGCCACCTGTAGGGCGTTCTTTATGGAACGGACTTCACGCTCCCATATCCCGCCAAAGTGTGGAGCGCTGGGTGGATTAAACTTGAAGCTAATTTGATAGTCTGCAAGCTGGGCTTTGAGTTCTGGCTCCATAGTTGAGAAAGCTTCCCGTAGTTCTCTGTCAGCTCCCCGGAAGTTGGTACCACAATCAGAGCGGATATCATGTGGTTTGCCTCTTCTGGCTATGAATCGGCGGAGCGCAAGAAGGAAGGCATCTACATCCATTGAATTTAGGAGCTCAATATGTACTGCCCTAGTTGTGAGACATTTGAAGATTAGCCCCCAGCGTTTCTCATTTCGCCTCCCTATCTTCACCAAGTACGGGCCGAAGCAGTCAACGCCAGTTGAGTGGAACGGTGGACAGAGCAGTCGGAGGCGTTCTGGTGGCAAATCTGCCATTTGTGGAACCTTTGGCTGAGCTCTCCATCGCTGACAAGACAGACAGTGAAGTTGATGATACTTTATGGCCTGACGTCCTCTGAGAATCCAGTACTGTCTGCGTATTTCAGCATAGACTCTTTCTGCTCCTGGGTGTAACAGACGCTCATCAAATTCTTTGATCAGGAGCTTTGTTACCGCATGTCTTGGGTCCAGTACAATGGGGTGGATTTGTTCTGGGTCTGAGTTTGCAAACCTCCTTAGTCGGCCTCCAACTCGTATCATGTTGGTCAACGGGTCCCATTCTGGAGCAAGACTGACTAATCGGCTGTGTGCAGAAACTGGTTTCTGTGCCTTGAGGGCAGCAACTTCCTCAGGAAAACTTTGGAGTTGGCATGTTCTTAGCAGGACAGCCTCTGCCTCTCTACTCGTCATAGACTCACTGGTTGCAGAATCAGGTGTGGCCGTCCCTTGGCAGGCCTGTCGAGAAGCCTCGACTAATTCACACCATGAATTGAACTGGGTAAATTCAGGGAGTTTGGAGGAAGTGTCAACGGCTATTAGGCAGTAGCATGGAAGTCCTTTCAATTCAGATGCTCCCTCTGACTGTGTGAGTTCAGGTTTCTTGGGCCAGTGCTCTTGACTCTGCTTTAAGAATGGAGGCCCTTGACTCCATCGACTAAGCTCGGTAAGACTTTGGAGCGATGTACCTCTTGTGATGTCGTCAGCGGGGTTGTCCTGTGTATTGACGTACCTCCATGATTTGTGATCGGTTAACTCCTGTATTTCGGAGACTCGGGTTCCTACAAACACCTTATACCGACAGGAGTCTGACTGAATCCACTCCAGCACAGTCAAGGAGTCAGTCCATAAGATTGTCTGACTTATGGAGAGAGTCATCTCATTCTTCACCAGTTTGGCTAGCTGAGCTCCAGCCAAGGCAGCACAAAGCTCCAGACGAGGCATAGACTGCTGCCTTTTTGGAGCAACCCTCGATCTGGCCATTATGAAGGAAACGTGAATGTCACGGTCAGTTTGAACTGCAAAATATGCCACTGCTCCATATGCCTTTTCAGAGGCGTCACAGAACACATGAAGGGAAACATTCTGTTCTGATGTAGGTGTGAAGGCTGTTAAGTAACAGCGAGGAATGGATACTGCCCTGAGATGTTCAAGTTCGCTCTCCCAATTTATCCAGGCTGCCTTAAGGGTCAGTGGTAGATCAGGGTCATCCCAGTCTCTCTTTTTCGCCCACAACTGTTGGATGATCACCTTAGCCCTGGTGGTAAATGGTAGTATGAACCCCAATGGATCATACTGAGATGCCAGCACCTGGTAGGCTGCTCTCATAGTTAGGGCTGTATGCTCAATGGGCCGATAATGATAGCCAAGGGTATCAGTCGCGCAGTTCCACTGAAGCCCTAATGCGGGCTCCATTGGGTCAACATGGGTTTGAACTAACCACTGTTCTGTGGCGGAGGAGCGGGCTTCAATCGGAAGATGAGCGACCACGGCTGGGTGACTACTGGCCCACTGTCTGAGGTCAAATCCTCCTTCCGCTAACATACTGCGTAGTTGATCCACCATTTGTTTGGCTGCCGCAACAGTAGGAAAGCTTGCGAGGCAATTGTCCACGTAAAAGTTCTGGTGTACGATCTCTTGCAACCCTGGATATTCAGCTTCAGATCTGCGAGCATGATGTTGCAGAGCGAAGATGGCACAGCATGGACTGCTTGTTGTGCCAAATGGTAGAACCTGCCATTCATACACATCTGGGGTTTCCTCCCTCTGCAGATCTCTCCAAATGAATCGGAGAAAGGGTCTGTCCTTTGGCAGGAGACGAACCTGATGGAACATGCCCTTGATATCTGCGCTTATAGCCACATGATGTTGTCTGAATCTTAGCAGGACACCTAACAGTGATGGTCCAAGTGCAGGACCAGGCAGGAGTTGATCATTAAGAGACAGACCCTGGTGTCTGAACGAACAGTTGAAGACCAGTCGTGGCTTGTTGCTATGGATTACCAGATGGTGGGGCAGGTACCATGACTCTTCTGCCAGAGGTGCCTCTGTTTGCTTAAGTTTGGCTATGTAACCTGCTTCGATGAGCTTGGCAATCTCTCTTGAATAGATTAAGGCCTTCTCAGGGTCTTTCTGGAGTCGCCTTTCAGTACTCCTCAGGTTTGCAAGAACGGATTGCAGGGACCCCTCCAGCTTCAGTGCATCTGGCTTCCACAGTAGAGGGGTGGCATAGCGTTGTACCCCCTGTATGCTGACTTGCTGCGTTTGAGACTCAAGCAGCCGCATAGCTTCGTTATCTTGCCTGGACCGGACCACCAGCTTCTCACTGCGAAAGGGCAACACGTCCAGTTGCCACAATTTTTCTACATTTCTATAGAGGAGGTCATCTGGATGGGCGGTGGAGATAAAGAAACATTGCTGCACTGATACCTGGTCTGGGGTACACATTACTGCTCCTTGAAGAGCCCACCCAAGAGCGGTATGGACTGCCACTGGACCCCCTTTGGTGCCTTGCCGAATAGGCTCTTTAGCTGTGATGAGATGAACTTGATCTGAACCTATAAGCACCAGTGGACGCACCTTGTGAAATGGCTGTAGTGGTACTTCCCTTAGATGTACATACCGTCTCCGAAGAGCTTGAACTGGATATGTCTGCTCCACCAGATCAAGACCAGAAGCTGTAAATGCTTCCAACACCTGATAACGTTTCTCTGGATTACCTCTTGGGGAGATTTCAAAGGTTACCTTTGTGCCATTGAGGTGAGTGGTGTCTGGTCGGACTGTACGAAGGGCTAGAGTCTCAGGTTCACCTTTCAGCTGGAGCTGCTGGACGGCAGTGGGCAGAATCATGGTACGTTGTGCTCCATCGTCTAGTATAGCATAAGTTTCAAGTGTCTTCGATTTGTGGTGAAGCAGAACTGGTACCACTTTCAAAAGGACTCTGGCTGATGCAATGGATGGTAAGAGATAGATGCGACTCTCAGAGCTAGCTGATGAGGTGTCAGTTGCATGACTTTGGGCTACACCATGAAGCACTTGAAGGTGAATACCACCACAGTCACTGCAGGGTTTCTTCAGATTACAGGTCTCTGGTGCATGGGAGCGAGCACATTTCCAGCAGCGCTTCCCCTCTGAAATCCACTTGCAAAGTTCAGCCACAGACTGCTCTTTGATACTGCTGCATCGAGTGATGTAGTGGTCTTTACTGCCACAGAAAAGGCAGAGAACTTTGGGTGATGTTCTCTTCCAAGACACCTTACTACTAGGGGATGCTTTAGACTCTGTGGGTGATGCACCGTAATACAAAGTTGTACTCTGGCTTTTCAACTTAGTTCCATTCTTCTCCTTTGAACTGCTGGGAGCTCTTTCATACTGGTAATGTTGCACTAACCTGCTGGACAGTCTCTGCTGCTGAGCCTTGACTTGGAGCCATCCAGCAAAGTCTTGTAGGTTATACGGGTTAATACTTGGAGAGTTGAGCTTCCCTTGCAGCTGAAGGAACTCTATAAAGCCATCTCTTAAGTACTTAGGCAGCTTACTGAGCAAGCGATCTACATGGGAGCAACAATTCAATTCCATCCCTCTGGGACCCTCCAACGACAACAGCATACTCACTAAAAGGTGAACACGGAGAGCAAAACTCTGAAAGCTGCGAGCATCATTTGGTTTCACCTCTGGTGCGGTGAGGATTGCTGCTATTTCGCTCTGAGCCAGCTGGTGCGGTTGACCATACTGCAGCTGAAGGGCTTGCATAGCTGTCGAGTATGGGTATGGGTGATGGCGACAAGACTGTCCAATCATCTGTGCCTCAGGCAATTTGAGGTGTTCCAGCAAAACATGATACTTGTATTTCTCATCTAACTCTGCATGAGGTTCAAGAAGGTTGTCCAGTGCTAACTTCAGGTTAGCAAATTCCCGTTCATTGTCATTCACAAAATCAGGAATCTTTGGCTGGGGGGCAGCATGCAAAGGGCGTGGAGACAAATAATGTTCTGGTTGATACAGTCTCTGATTAAATACCTGCAGAGGGGAGGTAGCAAAGGCAGGAGGATTCAAGGTCGTATCTGGAACTCTAAGCTGGGCTTGAGAGGCCGATGCTGCGGGAGTCATGAGAGTATGATGAGGCGTGGCAAAACTTACTGTAGGCGGAGCCGTAACCTGGGGTTGTGAAGGTGACACTTTCAAGTGGCTATATGCTGCATTGATGGGCTGGTAGGCCGGGGTAGGTGCCATTAGATGTTGCTGCACTTGGGGCTGAAAAGCTTTCCCAGCATCATCATAAAGGGAATACTGCTTCGTGAACAGTGTTGGCACAGTCTTTGATCTTGTATCCTGTTGTTGTTGTTGCAAAGCAGAAGGTAACGTTCCCGATGAAACTGGTGAATACAGAGGAAGTGAACTGGCTAGACGTATCGGAACAAATCCAGGGTTGATGTCCTCAACCTCCGCTGAAGGTTTACTTGCATTCCTTTGTGTGTCACTCACATGTCCCTGAGTAAGTAGCTCAATGTCGGGTGACTGTGATAAAGGAGTAGAATGACTCGAAGGAGGTGGATGTGAAGAAGTTACGGAAGGGGATCTTGCTGGTGGTGTTACGGGCTTTCCGCTTTGACCATCCTCATCCTCCTCTTCCTGCAAGAACGATGTGATGTGCTCCATCAGTTCTTTACGCCTACGCTGCCGTTTTTCATATTGCTTCAATTTACTGTGAAGTGCAGCCATATCTGCAGCCTCATCTTTCTCCTTGTCAGAAATAGACTTCAAGATTTTCCTCAATGAACTCAAGCTCAACAAGTCCGTGGAACTTATGTCTGGAAGCTCACCCTGGCTGGAGCCTGGTCTCGACTGACTAGCTAAGTCCACCGTGGCTGCTGCTCCTCTCTGCTCCGCTTGTACCTCTTCTGTGGGTAGGGAGGAAGGAGTAGGTCGATTATGGCTATAGTCAAGAAGATACTCCTCCAGATACTTGGGTGTGCGACGATTCCGTGAGGATCTGTCTGACGTCTCAGCAGGAGGGAGAGAAGTGGCTTGCTCTTTCAATGACATCACTGCAGTAGTCAACAGATCCGGCTCGAAGGACCAATATTGGGGATTGCCCACTGAATGCTGGTTAGTATGTTATTGACCGCTGCAGAACTCTTGTCAGGGAGTCAGAGTCATTATATTGAGTTTGGCCATTTATTGTGCAAGATTTGACCATATACACAAGTTAGTGCATTTGAGGTAGTTTCTGAAAATAAATAAAACAACAGAAATAAATACTCATGGTATAAATACAACCAATGCCTCAACATATCACAAACTCTATAATAAACAACTTTGTAAAGTGCACTGATAAATAAAATATAAATGAGAAATATCTCCATGAGAATAACAATCTATGTAGTGCAATGAAGATTACAAACGATGAAATATAATTATGTATAGGAAGGAAACTGCACCATTAATATATGCGTTAGTAATAACGATCGTTAAAAGATATTATCACTCTGAAAATATTACATACAAATGTAATAAAGTTGTGAACATGAACAACGCACATCACAATGCAAACGGGTTAATCCGCTCGTTAAACAGGATCAAATTACACCCAGAAAGATCGCTAAACATTAATAACATCATAAACACTGCCACGCTAACACACTTGTGATACACCGTAACAATCTAAGTGATTAACAGTATACAAAGTAACTTACTTTGTCGAATACTTTCTCTTGCACATAAACGCTGCACCTGAGGGAGAGCATGCGATATGCTGCGCTGAAGTATCTTTGTGAATAGCCAATTACGTTAAGACCATACATGCTATGAACCCTGCACTACGTTATTTACGCAAGTCATTACTAACATGACGCAGATCACAAGTTTCTTACTTAAAGGGGAAGAATTCTCAACAACAGCTAAAAAGCTTCCTACACTCTTAAAAAATGAGGTGCTTCACAATGGCAGAGAAGAACCTTTTTTGTTAAATTGGTTCCATAAATTTATTTGTGAATTTTTTTGGGCGAAAGAAGGTTCTTCAGATTATAAAAAGGTAAGATTATAAAAAGGTTTTCCGTGGAAAAAATGCGGATTTGGCAACCCTACATCCAACACGAACTGCATCCAAAGCGATTTAAATACTCCATGATGCGCGAAAATTATATTCAATATTAGAATGTTTGCGGGAGACAACAGTCCCGCGCAAGGCCTTAATACAAAAATGGAGACAATGAATGGCGACTGTAGAAAGCAAAAGCCAAACCCCGGACATTTTGGGCAATTTAGGAATCCCGGCCGGACGCATTTTTTTAAGTCCAAAAAGAGGACATGTCCGGGGAAAAGAGGACGTATGGTCACCCTAGTGATACTAGCATTCTGCATGTTACTAGCATGTTAGCATTATTAGTAAATTACTAGCATGTTGTAGGTATGATTAGCAAGTTACTAGCATTATTGACACGTTACTAACATGTTAGCAAATTTCTAGCATGATTAGCATGTTACTAGCATTCAGCATGTTACTAGCATATTGTTAGCATCATTTGTAAGTTACTAGCATGTTGTATTCTTCTAGCATGATTAGTAGGTTACTAGTAGCAAAGAACTTATACTGACAAGAAGTGAAAGTCAATAGAACGTTCCATTGCAACAGCGCCGCCCAGTAGCAGCCCTACGCTTCCGCCATTTTGGTGTGAAAGCCACTCGGCAGTCCACTACGTCCATGCTGTCGCTATGGCAAATATCAGCTGCTTTGTTTTAAAAAAAAGTACTTTAAAGCTAAAATACACAACCTGAATCATGACAACATTTTTAAATATTTTTTTTTACTCCTTTCCGTTTATTTCTTAAGAATTTTTGTATTAAATTAGGCTACTTCTGTTAATTATTAAACCATAACTCGTTTGTTATTAAAAGGATTTTTGTATGTTTTGTACGTACCCTAACCTTTGTTATTAATGCAATTAAAAAATATGACAACACAAAATAACGTATATTATCAAAAACAGACTTTGTCTTGCATTTATTTTTCGCAAAATCTTTGCTCTAGCATTATAAACGCTGAACTAATACCAACATATATATTTAAATTAAGGACATGCGTCAGAAAATTGGGAATGTTAGACAATAAATATACGACAGGAATATAACAGCTTAACAGTAAACTGTTTTTGCAGTATTATTAATGTCCGTTAAAGCATGACTAAAAACTCCAAAATTATTTAAGCAATACATCATGTTCTGTAAGATCATCGATATTTGTAGTGTGATCCATGGGTTTAACACGTACAATATAATGTATAAATACAATATATATTTCAGACCTATAATAGTAAATAATAGTAGTAATAGTAAATGCATTAAGTTGCATAAAATAAAAATACAGCAGGCTGCCTCAAATGTAATGGTTGGATTCCACAACTGATAACATAAAACATATATAATAATACAATACAACTTTTACTGTAGTAGTCATAACATTTACTGGTGACTTAATTTGAGAAATTGTCTATTGCACTTCTGAATTGGCTGTGAAAATTTTGGGTGCGTAAGATATGATGAATTCTGATCCGTAAAATAAACCTAACAGTGTAGAGTGACTTTTTGCACTTTTTAAGGTCACACACTACCTCCCTGCAGTCATTGTGTTCTTTTATTCCCACTTTGACTTCTATTTCGTTGTCATTCTGTCTGCTTCTGTGCTCTTGTCCAGTTGGAATTTTCACTCCAGAATGGCGGCCGCGCTACCGAAGCGCCACCTAGTGGCTGTTACCAAAACAGCAACAGAGTTTCGCCTCTTGGTATTCTATACTCTTTGCTAGTAGTGTTGTTTTTGGCGGCCGGTTTTAATTTTAGTTTTAGTCTAGTCTTTGTGTGAAGCTGTCATTTTAGTTTTTATTAGTTTTAGTCACTTTCATACTCTTTTTAGTTTAGTCAAGTTTTAGTCAACTAAAAGTCTGAGCATTTTAGTCTTATTTTAGTCAGAATTACCCATGACTATTTTCGTCTAGTTTTAGTCGACGAAAACTGATTACATTAAGTCTATTATTTTAGTCTCTTTTTAGTAATGCAACTTTATTTAACCCATTCAATATAGTATAAACTACCTAGTAGTATAGAATGGTAGAATACATCCATTCCAGACGGAAGATGCTCTAATTTGAATTTACAACAAAATCAAATAAAAAGCCCCTTGCACTGGTTTCAAGTGTCATTCACTTTTTAAGAATAAATCATAACAAATAAATACATGTGTAGTTTTGTGCATGTTCATTTTGCTTCGCAAGCACTTCTATTATTAGTCAGCTTAACAATATTCTTAATTTACTTCATTTCTTTAATTTTACATCATTTATGCCAACACGAATCATGCTTATATTTTTATAAGTTTATTTACAGATTAATTAATTTATACCTTGTGTAAGTAAAATATTTCTTATGTTTTTCGTAGCACAAATGTATCTATTTTATGCAACTGTCCAAAAATCGCTTGGGCATTGGAGGCATCTGGGACGCAAAATAAACTTTTTCCACCTTTGACCACAAGATGTCATTAGTGTACAACATGTTGAAAAGCTTTGAATAATGAACCTTTTTACGATAGAGAACGCTTCGAAGAAATGTCCTTCTTTTTCTCCCAAAGACGAATCCCAGCTGACCGGCCATCGGTCCGTTTATCTGTGTCAGACTTAACTTTGTTTGTAGTCGTCTTCTAGATAATTTTTATTTTTATTTTATTTTATTTTTTTTATGCTTTACACAACTCATACAAACAAACACAACAGAAATTATAAAGTCAGGGAAACTTAACAAAAATATAAATAAATACAATAAAAATAAATAAAGTTACAATTGAAGAGATGCATGGCCTTTATATTACTCAAAGATTTTGAAGACAGAAAACAAACGGACAGTTTTGATTGCTTTTCTATTAGTACTATGAAGAATAGTATAGAAATAGTTTTCCAGTTCTTTATAAAACACTGTAAAACAAGTTTTTTTGTTGGTAAATTTGCATTTATGAATGTGAAACTTAATTAGTAATATAAATAGATGAATAACGAATGCTTCATTATTCATATTATCAGTATCAAAATATCCAAAAACAACATTTTCAAAATGCAAATTAAAATTAGACAGTATCTTTTTTTTGATAAACACAGAGGTATCATACCATAACTTTTTAACATGACTACAGTGCCAAAAGATGTGGGATACAGTTTCCAAATATAAAGAGCAAAAAGAGCAATTGACATCAATATCCCTCTTAAATTTGCTGAGAAAATGTTTAATAGGGATAGAATTTGTGGATTATAGCTTAAAAAAAAAATTGTCTTATCTTGTTTGGAACAAAAACTTGTGAGGTAATAACAAAACACCTCCCCATCTAGGGTTTCTAACAAATTTAGTCCAATATGCAATAGAGCAAGGCTGGGTAGCGACCTCCTTTAAAAAAAGAGAACGAATTGCCTTGTTATTTTTCATATGCGAAAACGAATTTTAAGACAGAAAGTTTTACTGGCAGTTTCTCAATCATATAATCACACATTAGTAAAAAAAGAAAGACCCCCAAGTTGGTCAAAAATAAAATTAGGAATAAAGTTCCATAAAGAGGGTTTATTTAAACAAAATTTCAACCAATTAATTTTGAAAGTATTATTTAAAGTAGTTAAAATCCAGAAAGTCAAGTCCACCGTTTTTAAGAGAATTTACAATAACAGATTTACGAATATAGTGTACACGATTCTTCCATAAAAAGTTAACTAAGGTCTGATCAACAGTTTTAACAGTTTTACTGTCTAAATGTATAGTCGAAGCAATGTAGGTTAGTCTAGAGATTCCTTCTATTTTTGACAAGTCCCTTAATAACCAAAGATTAAGTTTACGTTTTATCTTTTCAAAGGCAGGGTTAAAATTCAGA
Organism: Garra rufa; assembly: GCF_049309525.1. Lineage (NCBI taxonomy): Eukaryota > Metazoa > Chordata > Actinopteri > Cypriniformes > Cyprinidae > Garra > Garra rufa. The sequence continues at coordinate 50,021,141 of NC_133367.1, read as the reverse complement.
GAAACTCTATCTTGTTCACTTTTTGAAATAATAACACCTAAGTAATTAACTGCTTCTTTAACGGGAATACCATCTACAGACAAAAGAGAGGAATTCTTTAAGGCTAAAATTTTACATTTTTTAATATTAAGGCACAAATCTGAAGCATTAGAAAACAACTGAATAGTTTTAATTGCCTGATGAACCTGGTTAGAATTTTTTAAAAATAAGGCAGTGTCATCAGCTAGCTGACTAATTAAAATACTTTTACCAGCAATATTAATTCCTTCTACCTTACTGTCCTTAATAAAATGACAGAAGGCTTGAGCTGTAATAAGAAAGAGGTATACGGAAGCTTATGGACAGCCTTGCCGAATACCTCTTTCTATAAAAAACTCCGTGTTTCCCCTGCATACAACGTTTTCATTGCATTATAAAAATATGGCCCAAAACCAAGACGCTCTAAACAAAAAGAAATAAAAGTATGCTCAATAGTGTCAAAAGCTTTAAAGAAGTCCAAAAACAGAATTAAGCTATCATCCTTGATAAGTTCAGAGTAATCAATCAGGTCAAAAACAAGTCTAATATTATTAAAAATATGACGATTTTTCATGAAACCTGATTGATTTTCATCTACAATGGAGTTCATAACTAACTTAAAACGCAAACATTTTTTAATCATTATTAAGAAGGCTGATAGGTCTCCAGTTGTCTAAAAGAAGAGTGTCTTTTTTAGGCTTAGGTATTAAACAAATAACACCTTTCTTCATACTAACAGTAGGCTCAGAGGAATTTAAACTCTCATATGTACACTTGCAGGAGGAAAGGGGATAAAAGCTCAGAATACAATTTATAAAATTCAGCCGTTATCCCATCACTACCAGGCGATTTGTTATTTTTTAAATGTAAAATTGCTTCCTCAACCTCATCAATAGTAATTGGTAAGTCACACAAATGTTTTTCTTCCTGACTAAGAGAATTAACATTAACTCAAGAGTCCTAGCGCTTAAAAGGGCTCCTAAGGCGAGATCTGCTAAGAGCAGGGAAGAAGACTTTTAGTGGCTTAGGAGTTCCCCTAAGAGGCATTGATTGTTTGGGATATTGTATACCTTTATGTTCGTTCACCAACTGGGCCAGCAACAAACCTTGCTCCTCAGTCCAGTTCGGCTTGCAATTCCTTTTTTTCTCCATTTTCTATGTTTGTAGGATATTTGTTAACAAGCCTTTTTTCTCCATTTTCTGTGTTTGTAGGATATTTGTTAACAAGCCTTCGTAAAAACTGGTAAAAGGTAAATAGACCAGCCAGCAATCACAGACATTGATAAAAGCTGAGCCGTGTTACCCTCGTTAAGACCACGCTGAGTGTTAACGTTGCAATTTCTACTTCATTAAGGACCGCCCCTTGAGATAGGCCATCTTGTTTTCAATGGGGTCCATATGGGAGTGAAAGTACAAAATATGCCAGCTAGGATATTAACATGAGCAAATAAGACACAAATCATTAATTGAACAGGGTGTGATGAGCTTAAGTTTTCACATGTTTTAGATTCTAATGTTAGGCTATAACCCCTACAGCTTACATTTTCCAGATATTTTCTTGAATGTGAAATATTATTTACAATTACAGTCTGCAAAGGATTATAATGTATAATTATGCTTATTGATTCGAAGGTACATCCTTTGCTCATTATCACCAAAAGTTCATTTTCATCAAACTTGTAGGATCAACCAATCACGGCTTTTGAAATGATGACTCATACCTAGCAACGGGGTCAACCACACCTCCTCACTAAGATAGGATTTTCCATCCGTTCCTTGCTCAGAGTTCACTGAAAATGTTCTGGAACCACTTCTAAGCTAAAACTCCTGGCAAGGAATTTTTAGGTTAAGTTAGGAGCTCTCTGAGAGGATTCTCAGAATCTTTAGGGATACGGGCCCTGTTCTCCATATTCAAGCCACCTTTGCCTTGACCTAATAAAAGCGCCTTCTGCTTTTATTTTATACAAGTCATCCAACTTAATTTGCAAATCAACTAAACAAGCGCCCTGACTATCGGACAGATTTTCAGGCAAGATCCTAGTAATAGAGGAAATTTCACTAACAATATTAGCTTCTTCATACCGTTTTAATTTAGCCAAGTGAGCAATAATTTTCTTAGGTGCTTCCCAATTTCATATTTTATCAATTCCCAATTTAAACGGAATGAATTTTCTCGTTTTGCTTTGTTCCAATAAAAAAACAAGTCGTTCCACCTCAGATTGAACCTCATTATGTTTAAGTAACGAAGTATTAATTTTCCAATAAGAGGAGCCCTTGTTAAATCTAGCCTCAGGAGAAAACATAATTGTAATAGAAATAGCCTTATGATCTGTTAATGATGTTGTAGAGATATCAACATGAATATTATCTTTGTCAAAATTTCTAGAGACTAACCAAAAATCAATTCGTGAAAGTCTAGATGAATTTTTATTGCTCCACGTGTATGCTCTATCATTTATATTTTTAACTCTCCATATATCAATAAGGTCTAACCTTTACATCTTTTAAAGCGGAGTTTAAGTTAGTTAGGCGACCAGGTGGCCACCTATCGAGGGCTTCATTCAGGACAGTATTAAAGTCACCGCCAATTACTAAGTAAGCATTTGGAAATTTTGACTGCCAGTAAGTAAGCTTATCTTCCAAAACAAACAAAAGCTGATCATTATCAGATTTAGAGTTATACCTATAATAATTAACAACAATACAATTCACATTATAACACTTTAGAATTAACAAAATAAAGTGCCCGCAGTCATCACAATATGTGTGTAACACATCACCTGCAAAATTATTTTTTAAACGGGAAACCCCCGCTGAGTGCTCCGAACCATGTGAGAACCATATGTCACTACCCCACTGCGACTTCCAGAAATGAACATCATTATCATTAGAATGAGATTCTTGTAAAACAAAGTCAGAACCAAACTGTCTAGAAAACAAAAATAAGGCCTTGCGTTTAACAACATCTCTTAAACCCCTGACATTTAAGGACACAACAGAAAAAGACATAAAGAACACTAGAACAATTAACCTGCTTTAAGAAAGCTCTATGAACTCGAATTTTGGAAATAGGTCACAAAAACAAAAATGCTGGAAAGAAGCAGCACCATATCAAATATCAAAAACTGCAAAAAGAACTTTAACTAAAAATATAAAATTAGAGGCAATCTCTAGAGTGTGTACAACACACCCATATTATTGTCTGAAAAGTGCACTTGACTAAACAGTCAGAACTGACCACATCTGTTCATAAGATGAAGGCACTTTACGAAGGTAGGATGATTTCACCCTGTCCTTGAATGAAAGCTCTGCCTCTGACGAAGAATGCCGTCTTCCCCTCCGCACGTGCTCTTTGGACCTCTGGCCACAGCCTCCTCCTCCTTTCACGATCTCCAGCTGAAAAATCCTCCATGAAACGCAGACCGTTATCTTTCAAATAGGAAGAATTCTTCGCGGCCTCCCAAACAGCATCTCTGTAAGAGCGAACGGAAAACTGCATAATGGTCACCCTGGGACGCTCCGTGCCACCTTGTTGTATCTTCCTGAGACGATGGACTACGTCGATAACATCTGCAAGTTTTTCCTTTGCATCAGAAAAAAGAGCTTTTTGGCAGATTTTGACCACCTCAAGCCGAATGTCTTCATGCGCAGATTCAGGAATCCCAGCTAACCTCAAATTACGTCTTCTCGCATATGTTTCCATATCATCCATCCTCCGCTGCATCTGAGCCACAGGCCGCTCAACATCATTCATACGCCACTCAAGACGAGAAACCTTCTCAACAACTGCTTTCAGTTCAGCTGATATGTTCGAAATCTTTTTTTCTATTCCATCAGAACGGCTGTTGATCAACTGTGTAATGCCTACCAGCTGCGATGAGATATCAACTCGAGTATCGTCACTTGCTCTTTTCTTTATGACTGGCGATTTACTCGGGAATTCCTCTTCGGCTAAACTAAACATATCTTCCTCACTCGTGCGAGAAACTACGTAATCATGGCCACTGGCGGCAGGTGGGCACGCGCCAGTACTAACACTAACCACCTTAGCATCCGCCGAAGAGCCGCTCAAATGACCACGTTTGCGTTCAATGGAACCGCAGTACAGGGGGAAAAAGGTCAAAGAGGTAGCAAAGTAACACAAGCGGCAAACAACTAATTAAAAGTCCCTTTTGCACTGTCTCGTACAAACACGTCTGATTAGGCAGCCATCTTAGACTCCCTCCGTCTTCTAGATAAATACGCGAGTGGGGCTTGAGAAAGTGACGTTTCCTGCGGTTTAGGCTAGAAGGGATGCAGCTCTGGCTACTGGGCATGTGCACATCAATCTAACGTTAGGTTGTAACATTTCGTTTCGTCTCGTTTCGTCAACAAAAACGAAGAGACATTTTAGCATAGTTTTTATTTTGTAAACCACATTTAGTCTCGTTTTTATTCGTCAACGATATTGCATTAAACCTTTAATTATAGTCATTGTCACATGACCAGCATTTTCGTTTCGTCTTGTCTAGTTTTCGTCACGTGATAAAGGTTCGTTGACGACGATATTTAGTCATAATTTTCGTTGACAAAAGCTACACTAGTTACTAGCATGATTTTATCACAATATTAACAGCTTAATTCGATCACCGGTGATCAACGCAAGATGCATGCCGGTTAGAAAAGTGTCCGAGTTACGTCCGACTTGCTCTGACATCGTGCTGACGTGTGCCAAAAAACTCTCGCGATGGCGAGGCGGCTGTGTCGGACTGATCAGTCGAGCGCAGTAGCTTTTCACCGACTGCGCTGAGCAAAAGCACGATGGGAAACGACTGGCTGACGACACATCTTAATGCTGATTGGTTCAAACAACTGCAATGTTGCGTTCTTTTCTAAAATGTTTTATTTTTTTATCTATTATCATTTGGTTATGTGTTTAAATTCTGAATGAATATTCCCAAACACTATGACAATATCGATATCTGTGTGTGATTTGTGATTGTTGTCATATTACTATAAAAATATAAAATACACGTTTGTACTAAAATGGATGATAAATACACCTTTCGTATGGAATTAAAAAGCAGGCACTTTGAGTGTTTTGTTCATCGTATTTATTTTCATATAAAAGCAATAGAACTTAAATGATATCATGTTTATCAGCAACACAGCAGGTGATTGTGAATAACGCGATATCCGCCTTTGATCTCGTAGGTATCTGTTCCGCTTCCAAAGCTCAGAACTGTCCGTCTTGACTGCCCTTATTTCACTCCTCCCCTGACTGCAGCCGCCGACTCTCGCCTACATTTCAGGCGAGGCTAGGCGCATCTCAAACTAGCCAAATTTTAGACGTTGATGGGTCGCTGACAAACGGTAAACGAATATTTTTAATCATTTGTTAGAAGTAGATGTAGATTTTAATGTCTGTTTTTATTATTGTTATAGTTTTCGTTTTAACATTTATCTTTATCTTATTAATTTCGATCTGCCTCTGGAGAGCTTGTTTAGGCTGTGGTGAAGACCTAGCCCTACATCTGAAGGTAAAATATGCTTTTTTTAATAAGTCACTTCTGCTCATCAACGCTGCATTTAATTAAATAAAAAATACAGAAGAAAAATGTTATATTGTGACGTATTATTGCAATATAAAATACAGGTTTTCCTGTGATGCAAAGCTGAATTTTCATCAATATTACACCAGTCTTCAGTGTCACATGATCCTTTAGAAATCATTCTAACATGCTGATTTATTATCAATGTTGGATACAGTTGTGCTGCTTTTTTTTTTTTTTTTTGTAAACATTTTTTCAGGATTTTTTTAATGAATAAAAGTTAAAAAGAACAGTATTTATACAGAATATAATTTTCAATATACACTACTGTTCAAAAGTTTGGGGTCAGTATTTATTTGGTTTCTTTATTTTGTCTTTTAAATAAATTAATGCTTTTGTTGTTGTGAATTTCTCTCAGAGACCAGGAGACGTTTGGATCTTTTGAAGCAGAAGTTTCTCTTTATTGAGATCCTAGCTGTTCGTTGCTGCAGTTCTTCAAAATTCGTCTGACTAATGTCAGATACATTACAGTTGATATACCTTTCCAAGGGGGAGGGATACATAGAGGTGGAGTCAATCTAAACAAAGCATGCAAATGCAGTACAGGAATCAGCCCGTTACCGGAGTCTCAGCCCTGATCTCATTATCATAACAGTGTCATTCAAAGGCATATGTGCTAATCCAATCAGTCTGACAGTATTGCCCATACCTTCACATTATCATAGAGACAAAGGCATAGCTGTACTTTGAGCTTAGAATTCACACTTAACTTGGGTAACCTGTTCAGGAACTGTAAGAGAACAGGAGCTGGCAGGAACCTCTGGCTACAAACTTTGCTTGAGAGAGTAATTTGTCTGATGTCCTCATATTTACCATAAATGCTAAATACAATGTAGGATCAACAAATCTTTAACAGATTCTTAAATTTTTAATCCTTCAATGTGTTAAATTGATACATTGTTAGAAAATATGTCAATTTTGATTCTCAAGTTTACTGTTATGTGTGTGAACTTTATTTGGGCCATCTCAGTTAAAATGCTTATGGGCGAACTCTCAGGCCGGTGACTTCTTTTTACTTCTACAGAGCTGGTTGCCTCCTGGGTATAAATATCACTTCTGCACAACACAAGAAGAATTACACCTGGACCACACAAGTTTTGAGGCATTGCTAAGGATTGCATTGACAGAGATTTCTGAAGTAAAAGAATTGGTGAAAAATCTTAGTGTGTCATCTGGAGTGACTTGGAGAGCGGCAGTCACCAAACCAAATAAGCCACAACGTGTGCTTTATAAGGTAATGTCACATTTATCTTTACACTTTATAAGCGGAGGACAATTAGTTACACTGAAAATGACTTTACATTTACATTAAAGTACTGTGCAAAATGTATATTAGATTCTTTACCCAAACTTCAAGACAGTTTAAAAAAAAAAAAAAAAATTATATATATATATATATATATATATATATATATATATATATATTATTATTATTATTATTATTATTATTATTATTATTATTATTATTTTAAGTATATATAATATTTCAAATGTAATAGTCAAGCAAGATTTTTATCCCTGTGATGGACTGGCCACTAAATCTTCACAAAACATCTACCTGCAAATCTAAGTAATAAAATCTAAATCAATAATACAAAATGTATTTATGACATTATTTGTGAAAGCATCCTCAATTAACAGCATTTTCCACAAATGCATATTTTTCAGTTTGCAGGTAGATTTCTCCAAAAGTCTTGAAGATATTGGCACAGGATTTAGTCTGTCTCATTTTTGCCTCTGCATGTAAATCCTGTTAGACTTGATGATTGTGAGATCAGATCTTGTGAATACAAAATTCTTATTGGCTTATTTTATTTGTTGTTTCTGCCACTTTATCCCTGAAAGGAGTGATGTTGTATGTTAATTGGATGTTTTCCTTAATAAATGAAATAATAAGAATAATAATAGGTGGAAAAATACGATTTGTTCACGTTTTTGTACATATTTAAACATTCATATTCTGTCTGTCTATAATTATCCCAACTTCTGTGCATTTGTACAATAATAATGCAAGTGTATTCTGTGCATTAGAATTGAGAAACATCAAATATTGGAGCTCTACACGTGTCCAGCTGGCTATAGTGGGGCACCATGCAAACACCAGGCAGCAGTTGTGCAAAATTAAAACATCACCTCCATAAACTTTCTCCCCACAACCGCTGAGCTGCTGAAAATAACAAAAGGTAATTATTTCTTTTCAGCATAGGTTGTCACACACTGACTGATGCTGTTTTTACCTTCTTTAGATAGTTAACTATTCATTTATTACAGTGCCTTGCAAAAGTATTCATTTTTTTCTCGTTTTGTTGCACCCTTATGTTAAACTGCTTTAAATTACTTTTTTTTCACATCAATCTACATCTCATACACCATAATGATAAAACACAAAACAGGTTTGTAACAAATTTATTAGAAATAAAAAAAACTGTAAAAGAACCCATTGCATAAGTATTCATACCCTTTTCTGGGACACTCGAAATTTAGCTCGGGAGCATTCATATTGCTTCTAGATGTTACTACACTTGGAGTGGAGTTAAACTGTGGCAAATTCATTTGAATGAGTTTGATTTAGAAAGACACACACCTCTCAGAAAAGGTCTAACAGCTGAAAATGCATATCAGAGCAAAAACCAAGTCCTGAGGTCAAGATAACTGCCTGTAGAGCTCAGTCACAGACTTGTGTTAAGGCAATGATCTAGGGAAGAGTTCAGAAAAAAATCTGCTGCATTGAAGGGTCACAGAAGCATTATCCATAATGGAAGACGATTGGAACAACTAGGACTCTAAAAAATGTCTGTCAGCCCCCATCCAAGCTGACAGAACTTGAGACGTGAAAAGGTGAAGCAAAGAATGGCAGATAATTGCCAAATGCAGAAGTGCAAAGCTTGTCACATCATAGATCATACCCAAAAAGACTTGAGGCTGTAAAGGTGCTTCAACTATGTACTGAGTTAAGGGTATGCATACTTATGCAATGTACTTATTTCAGTGATTCATTTTTAATAAATGTGTAAAATTTGCAAATCTGTTTTTTGCTTTGTCATTATTGTGGTGTATGGAGTGTAAATTGATGTGGGGAAAACTAATTTAAAGCAGTTTAACATAATGCTGCAACAAAACTAAATGTGAATATAATGAATACTTTTGCAAAGCACTGTATATTAATTAATTTCCTGTTTATCATCTGTTTTTTTTAATGTATTCTTTTCTTTTCTGTCTTTCTAATGGTGGCATATTGAACAGAAACACTCTTGCAACATTTCATTTTGTCTGTGTATGTTATAGACAGTAGAGTTGGATCAGCTGGACCTGTCTTTCTCCAGCTCTGCACAATTGCACCAAACATCACCTACCATAGAGGACTCATACTCCAACCAACCTTGTGTGCAGGGTAACTCGGAGGAAGGTGAGTCCACGAAGCTTAGAGATACATTAAAAATTATGTCTAAATGTTTATTTGGCCCAAGCACCTTTTCTAAGTTTTTACCCCCCAAAGTTTCAGGTAATTTTGGGGTTCTTAAAGGGATAGTTCACCCTAAAATGGTTATTGGTTGGTAAACAAAAAGTAGCTGGTAGCCCTTGACTTGAAAAAAATACTATGGATGTCAGTGGCTACCACAAGTATTATTTTTTTTTTCCCATAGTATGTTTGTTTGGAACAACATTAAGGTGAGTAAATGATGAGTTTTCAAAAATCAAAAACACATTTTAAACTTTTTTCTATATTACTAAGTTAGTTTCATTAGTAAGTTAGTTAAAATAATTCTGTTAAAACGGGTATTTAAGGACTGTGTGATCATTGTTGCTGGGAACCGCTTTCTCAGAGAGAATTTAACTGTGCTTTTTACTGTTGTGACTGATTTGTAGATTGAATCCTTTAAAAAAGGTTGGTATTTTGCCATTTACTGTTTCCTGTAAATTTCATTTTAGACCCCCTAAGAATAGAATTAGGCCAATATTTTAGGATCATTTAGCCTTTAGCTAAGTGCTGCCAAAAATCACCAAGTTCTTATTAAAAGTAAAAAGATGTAAAACAATAAAGACATACAACTAACAACCAAAGACTAGCCAGGATAAGAGGTTTTATCATTTATCATCATGTGGCAGCACAAAAAATAGAAAGCATGACAAAAAAGGGAATGACATGACAAAAAGGAACAAAGAAGATAAATCTTATAAACATGCTCCTTTTTGGCGAAAAAATAAATAAATAAAAAAAATAATAATAATAAACAAGGCAATTAGACTACAGTTGCATTTATAGCTCATAAACCCATTCCTAAACACCCTTCACCAATGTTAACATATTACTTCATTCAATAAAAGTTATGTTTCTAGATTACACCACTATATTCCAAGTTCCTGATTAACAACATATTCTGCAATTATTTTGTCTTTATACATTTTTTTAAATCTTGCAAATGTGTGTAGATTGCTTCATTTCATCAGTTAAAGCTTTCCATAGTTTAACTCCATGGACAGACACACACCTCTGTTTTAAAGCAGTCCGTGAAAACAAAGTCCGAAAATTATACCTCCTTCTATGTTCCTCATCCTGTGACACTGAGGAAAATAAATTGAGGAAATTGAGGCAATATTCTTCTTTTAGCCTTCCAGACAACCAGCAACATTTTCAAATCAACCAAGTGCTTGAACTTGAGTTGCTTGGACTTAATGAAAAGGCAGTTGGTGTGTTCTCTGTACTTGGCTTTATTTACCACTCTTATGGCTCTTTTTTGTAAGGAAACAAAGGCTTGGTATTACGGCTATATGTATTCCCCCAGACCTCAGTGCAATAACAAAAATATGGGAGTATCATAGAGGAATATAACATATACAGTGAACTCTGGTCAAGCAAATCTTTAACTTTAAACAAAAATACATCTGACTTTACTTTTTATATGATTAATATGGGCTTTCCAACTTAGTTTTTCATCTAGCAAAATACCCAAGAACTTGATCTCATTTACCTCATCTATATTAACACCATCAATGGTTATTTGAACATTTTCATCCTTTTTTCGATTGCCAAAAATCATATATGTAGTTTTATCCCAGTTTAAAAATAACTTATTATCATGAAACCAAGTTCTGACTTTGACCATTTCTCTTTCTATATTTGATATTACTTCAACCAAATTACCTCCAGAGTGGAAAATGCTTGTATCATCAGCAAACAAAAGAAATTGTAGTATTTTTGAGGACTCACAGATATCATTGATGAACAAAATAAAAAGTAATGGTCCCAAAACTGACCCTTGCGGCACTCCACAAATGACATTCTTACACTCTGAGTCTCTCCCATTTATGTGAACAAATTGTTTTCTTTCTTTCATATCTCTACAAAGCCATTGATGTGCTATGCCCCTGAAACCATAGCTGTACAGTTTGGACATTAAAATTTCATGATTTATGGTATCAAAAGCTTTGCGCACATCAATAAAAACTCCAACAGTATATTCCTTACGTTCTATAGCTGCAATAATCTTTTCTGTTAATTCGATAAGTGCTAATCCTGCAGACCGTTGTGATCTAAATCCATACCGTTTTTCAGTGATCAAATTATATTTCTCCAAAAAATTAATCATTTGTTTAGCAAACCATTTCTCTAATATTTTTGAGAACTGGGATAACAGTGACACTGGTCTGTAATTGTTAAATTTATGCTTATCCCCACTTTTAAAAAGGGGGATAACTTTAGCAATTTTCATCTGTTCTGGAAACACTCCGGTTTGAATGGACAGGTTACAGATAAATGTCAGAGGTTTCACGATGCAGTCAATTGTACTTTTAACTATTGTCATGTCAATCCCATCATTATCAGTAGATGTTTTATTCTCACACTTCCTCACAATAGACAATACCTCACTTTCACTTATCTCTCCAAGAAATATTGACTGCATTATTCTGCTTCCCGTTACAACCCTCTTATTTTTATTAGACATGTCCATAGATCTAGCAATATTCGCACCAACATGAGTAAAAAAAAAAAGAATTAAATTCATTTGTAATGTCTTTAAAAATTTTTAACATCACTTTGTTTTCCACAAACCAGTCTGGTAATTTATCTACTTGTTCATTTGGCCTAATTACTTTATTCAGTATATTCCATGTTGCTTTCATATTACCTTTATTCTCAGTCAACTTTCTATTGTAATAGTCCCTTTTGGCATTTCTTAGAATAGTAATTAGTTTGTTTTTGTAAACTATATTTTTCACTTTTTGGTGACTGATTTTTTAGATAGTCTTTATACAATTTTTTTTTTTTTTTTTTTTTTTTTTTTTTTTTTTACATGCCTTTATTAATCCCGGTGTTAACCAAGATTTTCCGTCTCTTGAAGTCTTTTTTAATAGTTTCAGTGGGCAGCATTTATTATAAATTGATTTATAAATTCTCAGAAAATGGCTATATGCTTCATTCACATCATTCACATATATTCCAGACCAGTCCACATTAGAAAGTTCACTCGTAAATGCATTAATATTTTTTTCAGTTCTAACTCTAAAGTATTTCAGAAGATTTAATGGATCATGTTTCAAGGGCTGTGTATCCAGGGCAGTAAAAACAGGCAGGTGATCACTGATATCGTTTTCTAACAGACCACTTTGTTTAACATGCTCAATATCATTTGTGATAATATTGTCTATTAATGTTGCACATGAGGTGGTTATTCTACTTGGATGCTTTATCAAAGAAACAAGGGGCCTACTAGATAGCATGTCTAAAAAATCAGATGCCACTTTGGTTTCAGTCGGATTAAGAAAATCAATGTTGAAGTCACCACCTATCAAAACAGACTTTGGACTTTTTTGTGAATCAATTAAGCTTTCAAAACTTTCCTGAAATGCATCCACATTTGAACCCTGGGCCCTATAAACACAGGCTGCAATAACGTTTCTATTTTTATGCATCTCAATTTCCACTGCAATGCATTCCATAATTCCCTTAATCGCTACAGACATTGATTCAACAATTTTACACTTCATTCTAATATCCTCGTACAATGCCACACCTCCTCCTCTCTTTTCTGGTCTGTCTATGTGAAAAAAAACTGTAACCTTCCGTTTCATATTCAGCCTCTTTCTCATTATTGAGCCAGGTTTCTGAAAGTGCTATTATTTTGAACCGATGAGTAAATGTACTCAAATAATCTTTAAATTCACTAAAGTTAGCATTCAGACTCCTGATATTGAAATGAATAAAAGATAAATCATGAGGTGATTTAATTTCTGAATTATATTCTTCATCTGTGTAAGATCTACAGGTGTTTTTAAGATTATTCCACAAGTGGTTGTCAGGATCCAGATTCTTATCAAAGTCATGAATTTTATATTCTCCCCCGTCATGTTCATCCATTGTCATACATTCCAACATCACTTGACAAGTCAGCAGGTCTACTAATTACTGTAGTCGTAATCATTAACATAAACCAAACAATAAACAAAATACTGGCAAAGTTCCTCTTGCGTCGTACATTACTTTGTAGCATTCTTTACGACGTTTGGCGGTGTCTTCACTATAATCCCCAGTGTTAATTGTGGACTCATATATACACTGAAGCAGTGTTGAAGTTAATGAGGTAATTAGGTGATTAACGAAGTGATGGTTGATCATTATTGAAGACACCTGATGTTAATAAGCAGAATCACCAAAGGAGAAAACCAACATTTTTAAGCCACCGTTATAGTGGTCAATGTTTGCATTAGTTGGGCTCTTGACCCTCAAATCTTCTTTTCTCCTGTTGAGTGGAAGTGGCAGTAAAAAGACAAAAGAGAAATGTTGCACTGTCAACTTGACAAAAAGGTTAGTATATTATTTCTGTTTTCAAGCCTTTCTTTTATTTGTTATTTTCAGGATTTCATCTGCAACGGTGGAGGTGTATTTTGGAGCCTCTTCTTGTGAACGCCATCGATGATAACATCAACTGCTAGTTAGTATTGTCAGTTAGCCCAAGTTAACTAACTTAGTTGAACACAGAGTAGCATAATATCTTTTCTACGCTGCCTCTTTATCTCAAGTAAGGTAATACTCTTCAAATGCTATTTAAGTTAGAAATGTGTGCACAAATATTGTATGTAACTTTAGAGACGCTCCCTAAATTCAGTGACATAAAACAGCACGCTACTGAGGAAAACTGAAACACCGCTGTTAAATCCATCTTTTGTATTTTATTTTCAAGCTTGTTAATTACTGAAAATTTACAGTGAATAGTTTTACAGTGTGCAATTATTAACCTAAAATATACTGTAATTTGACACTAAAATTATTTTACAGTCTAGTATGTCCAAACTACTTATTAAAAAAAATCCCATGAGACTGGAAATAAGTCTAGACTGAATGAACATTAAACTCCTTGACATATGAAACTGCTGGATCAGTGTCTGAATTTGTCCAGGTGACAGTCTTGTTCAGGACGTGTTGTTTTGATTCACTTGTTCGGAGCTTGTAGAGTTTCCTCTGTCAAATACTGTACAATAAAGAGAAAGATTAAATACACTAAGATCTGCTTTAATAGAAGATAATTAATGAAAGCATTGACTCAATAACTTACCGTAGTTTCTTCAGTTTACAGTGTGGGTCGTTCTGTAGAGCAGTGCGTAACTTCTCTCCTGAGTCTCCTGGTTTATTAAATCTCAGATCCAGTTCTCTCAGGTGTGAGGAGTTTGATCTCAGAGCTGAAATCAGAGCAGCACAGCCTTCCTCTCCAATACTGCAGTTACTCAGCCTGTAGAGAGTGAAGAACATGAATGATCTCTGAGATTGTGTTTAATCTTTAGGGTGAGAGTGTGTTTGTGTGAGCACTACTTTTTCAATTTTTAAATCAGCGCTAGAGGTTTTTTGACTTGCCATCAGCTAAAACATTAATTTAAATGCACTCTACCCACATGATTCCTGATTGTGATGCTCAACTTGTTATATAGGTATGAACAATATGAGTGTTCTCCGACAACTGTCTGTCATGTGCTTTGATTTATGATATGGGCAGCATGCTGTGATGTGGCTGTGTTCCCCACACGTGAATATAACATGCTGCACTTTGGTAGTTTACAAGATAAAAAAAATCATCTAGTTAATAAATATCTCTAGTTTTAATAATTTAAACAGGTATTTTATGTTTGGCCAATAACTCCCCGCAGGCAGTGATGCGTTTTCGTGTAGTTGATTCTGTGCAAACTCATTTTTTTTTTTTTATGTTGTAGATTTAAGAAGCAAATGAGAATCACTAAAATTATTGAATATATTTTGAGACAAAGGTCGTCTTAATGATTCCCATTTTGGTTTAAGATAATTAAAGCAACAGTTTTTCAATAACGAAAAGAATATGTCAAAGTATGGTGTTTGGGGTAAAAATCGCCCTGCTGTTGGGGCTAAAGGCACAATAATTTACAAAATAATGAATAGATGACTGACTTTTCCATTTGTTGACATGACTCAGATGGTAAATATCATATATTATGTTGGATGTGTATCTTAGAGATCATCACCATGTTTATAATCAAACAATCATATTTAAAAACATATTAAACATAAAACATATCATTTGTTGTTACTACTGTAAATCCATATTAAATTATTATGGGATCTACTTCAATGCTTTCAGAATCTTCATTTTATAAAATGATTTTTTTCTCTGTTGTAAAATGTTTTATTTAACATATTTAACATAACAGTAGCCTATATTTATTTATTGATTATTTTATTATTACAAAATAAGCAGAAAATAGTATAACTTAGCTAAAGTGATAGTTTTCAACAAGTATTAACCCTCTGGGGCCTGAGGTGTTTTGTGGCCCTGAAGAAGTTTTGACATGCCCTGACATTTGTGCTTTTTTCAGTATCTTAAAAACATATGAATGGTTAAAGTCAGATTACATTGTAATCAGCACATATTGGGCTACAATAATATGCAAGCAACATTAATGTGCATGTTTGTGTTTTTGAGAAAACTATGTTTATGCGTGGTTATTGAAAATCTAAAGTTTTGAAGTCACTGAAATAAGGCCAAGAAGCACATACAGGACATTTCTTTACAAGACTTTAGATAATAGGATGTCGTAGGCTAGAATTTTTTCAACCAAATGATGTGAAAATCATCTCGTTCACTCGTTCAGAGAAAACAATATATTGATTTAAATTTTATAAAACATGTTTTGTGATCGAAAGGGATTATTCATAGGTGTGGCAATGGCCCATGAATATTTAGCAATTCACACCTGAAAGACAAAAGAGCCCTCCCTAATGGCCCCATCAATGTCTGACTTGACTATAGGAAACAATGTGAGAAGATTCAGAGAATGGAGTTTTAGATTATTTTTATTTTATTTACTATCACTGTATAAACAAAACATACATAATGAAGGTCAGACACATTATTGAGCTCCCTCATCTAACCACACGGATGTGCACAGACTTTGTGGCATTTCTGAAAACTTCTTCTGAATTCTGTTCAACAAATGAAACAAATCTTACCTGCTATTTTGCGTGCACACAAAAAAAGTCAAAAACTTGTTTTACACTAGAATATCAGTGTAGTTTAACATCTCAAGTTTCTAGTGCTCTCAGAGGAAAACGGTTTGAAGGGACTCATGGGAAAGAGGGCAGGATTCATCTTTTGAGCAGGTTTGAGATCACTACAAAAACAAAACAAACCAAAAATCATATCAGGATCATCTGTCAGAATACAGTCTATACTCTAGAATTTGTACTAATGTAAAAAAGGACATGTAATATCTGAGAAACTAATAATTATCGTTTAGCACTATATTACTAATAAACGTGATGTAAACACACATTCAGTGTAAGCACTCATATTACTTTTACACTGTTATACAATAAAATAAATAAATAAAGTATGATTCTACATTCATAAAGATATCGTCATAAATGCATCTCACAGTCATAATCACATCGTTTTTCTAGAACATTATAAATATCCTGCCATTATGTGAGATGCCATCAAATGTACTTCATAATGTTTCATTTGATAAAGTCAGGAATTTTAGTTTTGGAATAAGTCTAACTAGTAAAATGTGTAAATGTTTTGTCAAAGTAAATAACAGCGAAAGCTAGTAGGAAAATGAAAGTAAGACTTACTCATGTAAATGTCTCCTCCTGCTGGGTTTGCGTCGCATCGCGTCCTTCTTAGGATTGAGGTAGATATAAGTCTTATTCCTCACAGCATATCTTCATTCAGAAACAAACTGTAACCAAGATGAACTTGAAGTCATGTTGCTTTGTTGCGGTGATGTGGGAGTTTCCTCGTGCACATGGCTAATTTGCATATCTAAAGGAATTTCGCTAGTGGGCGCGGTCACATTAGAGATAATTAGTTGGAACTGGATAGACTAGACATCTCCTTTGTTTCATATAGATTAATTTATCACAGATTATTTGTTTTTGATAAAACTTACTTCGTTTAAAAGCATAAATCTCAAGCTTTCAGTAGATACCACTTTTCTGTTTGTGTGCTGAGTATTCACCGAGTTTGAATGATTTAAGTGACGCATTTCTAAAAGCAGTTCACGGAGACAGAGAAAGAAGAAATCACCCTGTTTGTTTTCTTTATTCTAAATAAAAAAACACAACTTTCTGCTGTTCTTGTGAGTGTGCACAAATAAAAGTACACACTTTACAGTTTCCAATGATGTATATCTCTAATTTGTATGACTAAGGCCCGATCCCAATTCTATTTTCTTCCCCTCCACCTACCCCTCGCCCCTTCCCCTTGTCCCTTGAAACAAAGTGTAAAGGGGAAGGGCTAAAATATTTCCCCTAAGAAATGGGACACCACTACAACACTGTGATACGTCATCATAGGTTGTCGCTAGTTCCTAATGTTACGTCAGAGGACATGCGCAGATGTTTATCACTCATTCCAAGATGTCAAAATGTTGTCATGTTGCAAAAAGTACAAATGTACGGTGTACGCACCATTCATTCACATGTGGCCGTAAGCAAAACAAACAACGCATTATCACATGCGCGGCAAATTGCAGTGTAGTGGTGCCTGGAGAAGTAACGTAAAACACTCATCAGTTGATTTGCAAATTGCCAAACAAACTTTAAGAAGAAGGCCAATCAGCATTAAACACAAGTAATTAGCCTTTAGAAAAGAGAAGATGGCGGTGGTAAGATATGGTGTAATTCATATGTTTATCTTTGCTTTATATAACGTAAGTATGTATATTACAATAGCTTATTCTAATGCAAATTACTTTGTGTTATATCTTGCAGCATTTAGTAATCAGTTTAACGTTACTGTTGTTGACAGACACATGTTACAGTCAGAAAAACTGGCTGGGCAGTATATATTTAACTATTTTATTAACTAAACAAGGTTTTAAAAATATATATAAAGTTTATTGCATTAATTCAGAATATTTATTTTAATTTATTTATATTTTTTTTTTTTACTTGTAGGTATCGTTGACTGTAAATCTGTCAGTCCAGAAGTGAGGGAAGAATACAGAGTGGAGTTTGAGCTCAAGGTGCTCTTACTGTGGATACATCTACAAAAACACCTTTTTTGTGAATAAAGCTGTGTCTGTTTGTTAAATTGGTTGTCATTTAGCAGAAAGTTACTAAACACTTGACTAATTTTTCAATTCTGTGGTGTTTTATTAACTAGTTTTCTCTATCAAGCAAAACTTTGTTTTCAGGGTAACATACTACAATCGGTTTTGTTTGTTAAAATTAATGTATGAACTAAAATAAACTATAAGCAATACATTTTGTTACAGTATTTTTTAAAGATTTGTTAGTATTAGTTAATAAAAATACAACTTTTAATTTACTTTAACCTAAGAACAGCTAGTGACTGTGTTAAGAGGCTTTTGTATCCTAAATATAGTTGTAGTTTGTTTTTGATTACTATATTTACTGTATATTATAGGTTTTGTAAACTTTTTTTATTATTGTAAAAGACTACAATATGTAAAACTGAGAATATACAATAACATGTTGAAACAAAACAATGGTAATAAAAGAGAGAAAAAAAAGACAAAGGAATATATATATATATATATATATATATATATATATATATATAATTTATATTAACTTTTTATAGGTTTTGTAAACTATAACCTAAACTTGTCGTGGTGATGATGTCAGTAACATCAGTTTACACAAAACCTTTTGACACGTCCATTGCTCCAGACTGCATTGTTAAGTTTTAGGAGTAATGTTGAATAGCCACTATAAAATAGCACATCTCAGTTACAAGAATATTAGCCAATTATTAGTAGTAGTTGTAGTATGTATTTCTAAAAGAGACTGTCGATCTTTTACTATTATATGTTTTTTATTATTATTAAATATGTATGTCATCTTTAATGTTCAATTGTAATGTAAAATTCAGTTATTTTAGATAAATATGACACTATAGGCGGTTAATAAATCAGCATCAACCAAAGTCATCTTTGCACAGGTGTATTTATGGGTTAATGTTGATCAGAAGGCAGTAAATGTGTTTACACACCACAGTTGTAGAACATAATGTGATTAATGTTTTAAACATAACATTTTGAATAAAGAAATTTGAAATGAATTACAGAATGAAATGATTCTTGAAATATAAAAGGATTATCGCTAGAAGGTGGCAGTAAATCATTGAGTTTATGAAGGAGACGTCCAACAGATTCGTTCAAAACTCTGATTCATTCTGGTAGTGTTGTCAAAAATGTCGATATTGAAATATCTGAAGGATACCAATACTAATTTCCCGAAGTATCGATACTAGCCGAGATGTCACTTTCACTTCTACAGCACACGTGACCGCAGTATCGGTCTCGTCTCATTCAAGAGAAGCCAACAGAAAGGCGAGTGCGGCACCCTGCGACCGACTTTGTTTGATAAAGAACACAGCAGGAGTGATATCTGGAAATATTTCAGATATGAAACAAATGAACATGGAAAGCCGAAGCCAATATGCAAGAGTTGTTACAGAGCAGTGCTATCAAAAGGCGCTAACACCACTAACTTCGCAAAATGTATTTATTTTTTAAATCACACTATTCCACATTCTGAATGCTATGAAAACACAGTGCTTAACAATTTACAACAATTCACCTGTCGTAATAAAGAGAAAAGACAAATATCTGAAGAAAAACACACTAACAAGCATAAAATCCACTGTTTCTGCTATTTATTCTGCCGTGGAGGTGTTTAGTGTCCCGCCAACAGCAGCAGCAGCATCAGCGAGCGCAAGTCTCTTCAGCAGAGGTCCACGTTCAGATGCACGCAGTAAAGGCTAAACTGGTGAGCAAAGCCACAGCTAAAGTAATTACCATGAATGTGGCACGGAAAAAGTAAGGAGATATTAAAATGATTTATTAATAAACTAGTATTTTCTGAGTCAGTGTGGCAAAGATGAAATTGACGATCCTAACTCACCATCTGCTCACTGGACGCGCTTTTAAAGCCTAAATGTATCTTTATGGATTAGGCCTATAGCTAATAAAAGAGTTTTGTTTTCGATTTGAATTATTTCGTTTTACAGTAGTGAAGTAATAATTTAAAGTAAATTTATTACTCTTACATTTATGAGCAAAAATGAAGTTTCACATGGCGCTTGCTAGCGGTGCAACAGATCGCAGATGATCACTCCACGGTTCGGTACGCATGTGGTTCGCGGATTAACTGTTAAATTTAACCATCATAGAGTAAAAGTGTATAATTTGCACATGTTTTGTCTTGCCAATTTACCCATTCAAACTAGTTAAACTGCTGCAGCAAAAGAGAACACGCGCGCTCTTTCTTTTTTTTTTTTTTTTTACCGCTGCAGCTCATAGGCTACCTGAAGCGAGCACACGCACAGAGAGAGAGAGACAGAGAGAGACGCGCGGTTCAGACTGCGTGATTCACAGATTGATTCCTCTTTAAAACTTATCTTAACATGCATACATACAAAGTTATGTTTAATACCCTTTTTGGTATTCTGGTAAACACAGTCGGTTATGTCTTCAGTAAACCAAAACAGCTGAGAACGATGCGTGCCAGTATTAGAGACATGCATTAGGCCAGGGCTGCTCAACCCTGTTCCTGGAGATCTACTATCCTACAGAGTTCAGCTCCAACCCTAAACAAATACACCTGAACCCGCTAATTAACCTCTTAAGTAGCACTTGATAATTACAGACAGCTGTGTTGGAGCAGGGCTGGAACAAAAGTCTGCAGGTAGGTAGATCTCCAGGAGCAGGGTTGAGCAGCCCTGCATTAGGCCTTAAAGAGACAGCGTCCTATAAATACCTGCAGTGAGAAGCACTAGTTATTTTACCATTAAATATTACATTTCTGCACCTGAATACTAGTGTTATTGATTTAATTAGTAACTTTATGTTGTATTCATCTACACTTGTCATTTTAGTAATTGACTTTATTAGTTCAGCTAGTAGTTTTTGCTGTGGATTAGAAGTACTTAAAGTTAGCATTCAGTAATAATAAAAAAAAACGAACTTTTTTTGTTTTGTTTGTTTTTGCTGATCCGAAAAATTATCCGATCCGTGACTCCAAATCCGTGATATGATCCGAACCGTGAGTTTTGTGATCCGTTGCACCACTAGCGCTTGCACCTCCATGTCCTGCAAAGCTTTGACTCTCCGCACAAACGATTGGATTTGCGCCTATTTGTACACATTTATCTAAGTTAAACGATTAAACTAATATTGTGATATGCTTTCAGTTTTTTTTTTTATATATATATCTAAGGATTTTAATTTAAATCGTGATGATTTGAGAAGGCTAAATTGATCTGTCTGCCGCTGGCCGCTTCTTCGTTATTTAAAAAAACAAAAACTTGAATTTCAAAAATAAAACGTGTTCCAAATATATTTCTAAATTAACTTTATAAACTAAAGAAATGAAAATAAATGTAATTAATGTTTGTTTAATAGCCCATTTAACTCTTATTTAGGCTTCTTTCTTATTTAAATGTATTATTTTGTTGATTTATTTTAGCGTTATGTAGGCTGCTTGTTCACCGACGGAACTGTTAACCACGCACGTTGGTGAATAATGTTTGAGCCTAATTTTTTTTAATATATAAACACCGCACCACCGCTGTAGTAAAAATCTGCCACCGTCACAGCCATACAGATCCTACCCTTCATAAATACGTGCACTACATGTTGTATTTAAATCTAAATTTAACAATCAAAGACTGACATGAATGTTTTTGCGCTGACTGAGTATTTATTGTGTACCTGTATGTGTTCTTGTCTGACGCTCATTCAGTAAAGATTTTAACTGAACACAGACCGCCAGAATGGACTTCTAGGCATAAATGGAAATGCTCGTGTGAATTTGTGACATTTACAGATAAGGATAGCGCCTCACAGGGCAAGTCATTACGCTATCAGCTTCAAAATAGAGATAGTTAAAAATAAGTAATCCTCATGTTTTGGGCAGCTTGGATCAGTAACTCTCCTGCAGCATCTCAGTCTGTTTCCTCCACTATTCTCAGATGCATTGTGTCTATAAATAAATCATTCAGTGCTGTAATTTGAAGTTGTACATGCACTGTGGGCGGACCTGATTAATCCATAATGAGAATTGTTGTCGACGGATTTCATTATCGATAATAATCGATTTTATCGACTGGTTGTTGCAGCCCTAGTTTAAATGAACTTTAACTACTAACTTTAACTAAGATTAATAAATATTTTGGAAGTATTTTTCATTGTTTATTCATGTTAACTAATGTTAACAAATATCTTTTACCATTAACTTAAGTTCTAAGATTAGTTAGATAGTTAAGTTTTTTTTTTTTTTTAAAGTGTGGTCTAAAAAAAAAAAAAAAAATTTACGACCTACAATACCAGTTGTATTTAAACAGCAAATAAAGTATGAAGCTAAAACACAAATGAAGTTAAGAAGCTGAACAGAGCTGTAGCAGTGTACATATGCATATACCTCATTTTCATGTTCTAGACTGTATTTATTTAAAAAAAAAAAAATCCTCAATATTGTGGTAGTTTTTATCTCTGTGGTATCGAAAATCATATCGAATATCGATATTTTTCAAGGTATCGTATCGAAGTTAGAAATTCCAGTATCGTGACAACACTACATTCTGGAATAAGAATCAAAAGTCTTTCTCTACTATTGGGTCATTATAAATCACTCACTCAACAGATGCATTCAAAGAGTCATATTCATTCAAGAACGAAGCACCATTCTGTGCGTTATGCTGGAGTCAGTTGCAAAGCGGTTCTGTGTCTTTACTTAAAATGTTTATTTGGCAGAAAAATAAAACACCATTTTGTGAGACATCAGTTAATACTGAATATTAATGAAAAAATCATTGTTTAAAACAAAAGCTATGACTGTTGCTTATTTACACCTAATGGATAGTGGTCTGCAAAATGCAGTGTCCAGTGTGCCGCATGCACTGATCTATAGAGTTCTCCATGGTCACATACTTTGATATGTCAGCTCAATAAAACAGGCAATGTGCCAAAGATGGGGGTAGCTGTGAGTGAATAAATTTATATTTAGGCTATGAGAAAATAATTAATTGTATTTCTCACACAGGTTGTCGAATTTATGCCTACAGAAGTAAGGCCTGTCTATAGGCTCTGCCCAGTACGGGCTATTATTTGTTATTCTATTTTTATTTTCCACAGAAGAAAGTCATACTGTTTTGAAATGACTTAAAGAGAAGTAAAGTGACAACAGAATTTTCATTTTTTGGGTCATCTATCCCTTTAACATGAATTTTTTGGCAGTATTTTCACCATGGGCGTCGGAACCATTGAACGTGGGTGGGACAGGACCCACCCACTTTTGAAGACCAATGATATTGGACCCACCCACTTTTACCGTCTCTAATTCAGCGAGTATGTCTTTGCACTTTTCGTCAGACTCAGTCAAATCCATTGTATGAGGTATGCCTTAATAAATTAAACTGCATTTAGATAAAGCCTTAAATTACATGCTGTGGTTTCCTCAAATTTATTCCACTTGGCTTATTCAGAGTCCATATCAATTAAACTCATTCCGGGTTTTCACTAGTTGGTCGTGCCTGCTGCACTCCCGAGACACAGCAAAGTAAAACAGCGTAACTTCTGCTCAGATACACGGTACCTAACCCTAGTTGATACTTTATTTCAACTTTTCAATTATTTCATTAATTTACAAATAAACAAATGCCTTTCCGATGTGATATAAGTGAAAAGGGAGACGATTTCGAAAATGATTTCAACAAAAGGCGGACGCGAACTCGGGTCTCCCGCGTCAAAAACGATATGTTACTCGTGTTATCAATCGCGCCACTGAAGATGTTGTTTCAATCGCCGTATTTTGTAATATTTGTAAATATGGCATTGTATAAAAATGCATTAAATAAAAGGCACCAGTCTACAGAAAATGGCATATACTACAGTATTTTTTTTTTTCTGGGGGAGGACCCACCCACATTTATTTTGCTTCCGACGCCCATGATTTTCACACAGTTTTTGTGTTCAATAATATAATAACACTCACCAGAGTTTCTCCAGTTTACAGTGTGGATCCTCCAGTAGAGCAGACAACAGCTTCACTCCTGAGTCTCCTGGTTTATTACGGCTCAGATCCAGTTCTCTCAGGTGTGAGGGGTTTGATCTCAGAGCTGAAATCAGAGCAGCACAGCCTTCCTCTCCAATACTGCAGTCAAACAGCCTGTAGAGAGTGAAGAACATGAATGATCTCTGAGATTGTGTTTAATCTTTAGGGTGAGAGTGTGTTTGTTTGTGTGTTTGTATGAGCACTACTTTTTCTATACACCAGGATTGGCACTATGGAGATTTCAACTTGCCAGAACAAGCACAAGCTAAGAAACTAATTGAAATGCACTTTACCACATGATTCCTGACACTAGTTCATCATTTTTGTTCTTCAAACCATTTGAAGCAGGGCTTGACATTAAGCTTTGACATGTGCTTGTAAATTAGACATTCACTTGTCCGAATGAAAAATGTACTTGTCCGGGGCAAAAAAAAAAAAAAAAAAAGGCTTTTTTTGCAGTAAATTAATCCATTCTAAAGCAATAGTCTCATCACTACTCTATAGGCTTTCTTTAATCTGAATATTTGTGATATTTACTTTAAACTGATTTCTAGGACACTTTTTAAATTTATTTTCGTAACCTTACTGACTGTATGTGTCACCATTCACATCAAATTCTTAAATTTTATCAGTACATCAAATTAGAATAATTAGACTCTGTATGGTTACACAAATTAAATTAGTATCAACAAACTCCATCTTTCCATAGCACAGGAAAGACGAGCATGCAATGAAATAGACATTTAACTGTATTTACTTAGACTGTTTCATGAAGATAAGAGGTTCCAAAAAAATGCATTTACACAGTAAAATTGCAAATACATAAATAATGTAATAAGATTAATGTTATACTTTTTTTAAAACATAAATCTAAAATATTGGAAAAATGCAATACCTTTAAATATAAAACCGAACCACCAATAGGTGGCAGTAGTCACTGTCTTAATGAGCGAGTCACGGATTCAACCATAGATGGATTCAACCAGTTCGTTCACTGACTCACTCGATGAGTAGTATGAAACTGCAGACTCGGAGCCTGCTGCATCTACAGTCCCGCACCCAGAGTCCCGCATTCTCAGACCCCTCGTTTTTCGAGACAGCACCACCTTTCAAATTGGATCGGATAAACACATGGATAAACACGTGAAGAACCGAAACACGGTGAGTATCGTCAATTTTATTCAATGATTTCTTTTTTAATCCAACTACTTTATAGCTCATCGATACACCAACATATGAACAGTCTATTTAATATTTGTAATGATAGTTTGTAACAAAATTTGAGCCGTTAATGTATGTTTTTTCGCCTTTTTTCCCCGAAAATATTTTGATAGCTAACGTTAGCCTTTAACCTTGGACTTTTTGTAGACAAGCCATTGTAAAAAAATTGATTAAAATTAGTTGACATTAAAGTAGACCAATTAAATACATTAAGTGTGTTAATATCAAAGAATGTCATCATTAATTATTTTTTACCTTTTTTTAATTATCGGAACTTTTCTCCTAAAACTATAAATTGAATTAATTAATGCCAGAGTAATTATTTTACTTTATATAATTTATATAGACTACTTAAATTAGTTCTTAAAACGTAAGTATTAAAATGGATCAATATTAATTTTACTGTTTTCTTTTTCCTGAGGTAGGCCGGCACATGTTTGTCAATTGGATTGTTTCTATTATTGCCATATATGAAATGTTTTATACATTAATTAATGTATTTATTTATATGGACAGGCCATCATTCATGGCCTATGTGAGCTGCAGGCATTATCCTGGCAGGAGGCTGAGGAGGTGTTCCTTCGTGGCCCTACTTATCACCCTAGGTATGCTTGTAATTTGCATTTGCAAAAAAAAAATTATTATTACACAATATTTTTGACAATGGCATTCATCTTTTCTTTTAGTGAAGTTGAGGAATTTGACCGGGTGATTGCAAAAAGAATGAGAAAAGAAGCAACATTTGCCTCCCAGAAAGTAATTATTTTACCTTATGCATTTACATTACATTTTATATTTATTCATTTAGCAGACGTTTTTATCCAAAGCAACTTATAAATGAGGAGTTTTTTTTAATGCAATTGAAGACGAAAATAAAGTCACTAACACGATTCTTTCTTCCTTTTTTCTTTGCTTTGTCCTGTTTACAGCAAGATGACAGTGATTAAGGTGATCGTTAAATAAAATACAGAATTGTTCATTATTGGTGTTTTGTCTATTATTTGATTTTTGGTTCACATTCAAAATATCAAAAAACAGGTTTTGTAATGTTAGCATGGTATAATGTTAATTAGACCATTATATGTTGAGCTGAAAGAAAAAAAATGGAATTTGAAACATTGTACAAAAACAAAATAAAACATTGTAGCAATATAATGTCACATAATATTTTTCAGATGATAGTTCAATTTGTATTTGTATCGGTTGCATCAGTAATTTCCTTTCAACTACACCCACGCTCAAAAAATAAATACTGGGTAATTAGTTAGTTTGAGAACACAATGATTTTTTTTTTTTTTTTTGGCACATGCATTAAGCAGGGAACGCAAATATATATTTGGATAACTTTAAATAAAAAGAGACCGTAATATTGCATTCTAATGTTTTCAATGGCATTGAGTATGGGGAGGCTGCAGACCTGGAGCAAGGCAGATCTACGGCCCAGACAGTTTTACGGCCCAGGCAGTTTTACGCCCCTGTTGTTCCTGATGCGTCCAGTAGGGGGAGATTGATGTACGGCGAAATTACATAATTCAAATCAACGCACACACTTTACACATTAATACACGACCCATTCATAGATGTTGACTTTGTGAATTTAAATTTAAATGCTACATTAACACAGTATATAAGCCATCAGAACTGAATCAAACCAAAATCAAATCTAGAAGCAAAACGAAAAAGTGTGTTTGCCAACTGCCATAAAAAGCAAAAAGACGATGAAAAAGAGGTATGTTAATTACTCGTTAAAGTTATTGTTGTTCTATATTTATATGCGATAAGCCAAAGGTCTCAAACTATTTGTTTCAATATGATAAGAGACATCTTTATTTATTTGCAAAGACATTACTGATGATCAGGTTGATAGTTTGTCTGGCTCATTTTTAGCTAACTTAACCACGTGTAAATTTAGCTGCCTCATATTTTATGTAGGCCTGCTGGCTCTGTCTCACTTATTTAATTGTCTTTTACATTTTTTGTTTTCTGTCCTCTAATTTGCATGAGATGGCCGTTTCTGGTAAGATATTCCTCTAATTGTTTAGTCTTTTCACACTCTACATGGATTTTGCAGCAACATTAGATTTACATGTTGGATATGAACATACAAAAGCAGATTTATAGGCAAGAATGTATGTACAAGTATGTCCCCAAAAAATTGAATATTGAGGGAAAGTCCATTTATTTCAATAATTTGTTTCAAAAAGGGAAACTTGTATGTTATATTAGTTCACCACACACAAAGTGAAATATTTCAAGCCTTTATTTGTTTCAATTTCAATTTTTATGAATTAAAGACAAAAAAACAAAAACAAATCCAGCATTTGACTAAATTAGAATATTTTATGTGACCAATAATAAAAGGATCTTAAACACATGTTGGCCTTCTGAAAAGTGTGTTAACGTAATGTATTATGTCCTCAGTACTTTGTTGGGCCTCCTTTTGCACTAATTCCAGCATCAATGCAGCGTGGCATGGAGGCGATCAGCCTTTGACACAGTTGAGGTGTTATGGTAGCCCAAGTTGCTTTGATATTTGGCCTTCAGCTCGTCTGCATTTTGGGGTTTAAGATCCGTTTTTTTATTGGTCACATTAAATATTCTAATTTGATCAAATACTGGATTTTTTTGTTGTTGTTTTGTTATCATAATCATTAAAATTAAAAGAAATAAAGGCTTGAAATATTTCACTTTGTGTGTAGTGAACTACAAAAACAAATTCTACAAACAAAAAAATTGTTGAAATAAATGAACTTTCCCTCTATATTCTAGTTTTTTGGCACATACCTGTATTTTTTATTACAGCAAACAACTAAAAGAGTATTTCTTAAGTTTATATTAAGAAAACAAATTATTCGCTATCAATAATTGAGCACCAAAAATCACAAACATGATAAATCCCACATTAAAAACTTTGGTCCCATATTGTTTGAGTGTAAAAATTTGGTTTGAGTTGTTTCTTTTATAAATGAGATTATCTAATACCTAATTAAAGTTTATTTGAACTTAATGTGGTTTTATCATGTTTGTGATTGTTGGTGCTCATTTATTTATGGTGTATCTTGTATTTATTAATATAAAGCTAAGAGAACATTTTAATTGTTTGCTGACTAATTATATGTTAATTGTGGAGGCCTAGGAGAGAGAAGGACCTGTCATCAACAAGATATTGCAGGGATAATGTATAAAGGAAAAATGATCAAACATGACATCCTGATATTATTTACAATTAACCATTTTCTTTTCTTTTTTATCAGTGAGAGGGAGTATTTTGACATGAGGATAGAACTACACTTAAAGAAGATCGACAAGCCCTAGGGTCATCACTGTTTGTCATTAATAATGGTGTAAATAAAAAAAAAAATGTTGTTCACAAAAGTTGTCTTTTTCTTCTCAAATGGAGAAATGGCCTTGGAATGTTAGAAAGGGGTGAATTCTGTTTGTCTTAATAAAGTTCTCTAGCTGTAGGACAACCAGTAGTGAATACAACATATATTTTATCAATGGCCCATATCACTGTGTGTCTGATGGGATAAATTAGGTTATTATCTGAATGTAACTTTATCACACAATCTCTCTATATGTAAACATACGGTGAATAGGTTACAGCTGATCACATTACATCCATTTGATCCAACTGTGTATTAATTTTTCAATTTACAAAAACATTAGCCTACATTTAATTGCAATTCAGTTGTCCTTTGTGGGCTATGTATAAATACAAACAGTTAAAATCATATCTATAACTAAGTGTCATTAGTGCATTATTACATAATCTATCTGCTGTGTTAATGTAGCGTTTAAATTTAAATTCACAAAGTCAACATCTATGAATGGGACGTGTATTAATGTGTAAAGTGTGTGCGTTGATTTTGAATTATGTTTTTTCGCTGTACATCAATCTCCCCCTACTGGACGCATCAGGAACAACAGGGGCGTAAAACTGCCTGGGCCGTAAAACTGTCTGGGCCGTAGATCTGCCTTGCTCCAGGTCTGCAGCCTCCCCATATAGATGGCATTTGGATAAGGGTGTTATACGATCTTCCGAACAGCAGGAGGCGCTGTCTCGAAAAACGAGGGGTCTGAGAATGCGGGACTCTGGGTGCGGGACTGTCGATGCAGCAGGCTCCGAGTCTGCAGCTTGATAATGTTGCACTCGATTCATTAAATGCTAAATCATTCAGTTCTGAAACACCGCTGTGTTGCTCGGAGATTCATGGAGGTTCTGCTGTTACTTTGCTTAGAACTATTTTCGTTAGCAAAAACAGTTAATGATGTGTCTAAAATGTAAGTCAGTTAATATTAACTACTAGTTTATTGAACCACTGTTGTATAAAATCAATGTCACGTTTGCAATCGCAATGGTGCTTTTCTACCGCAGTAGGTTTGTTCATGCTTGTTTCTTTGTGTAACGTTATGCTGTTGCGCCTATTAGTTTTGATTTTCCGTGAGTCAGATAGCCTGCACGAGCTTGATACTTGATACTGCTCGTTTTCAGTCATCTAAAGTAATAAAATCTGAATTATGCTCACCAAAGTTTTGTTGCTGCGCTAGTTACTGTTTGTAATTGATGTTTAAATTGGGTTACTTGTCCGGTCGTGCAAGTAAAATCCTCTTTCACTTGCCCTTTCACAAAATCCACTTGTCCCGGACAAGCCTTAATGTCGAGCCCTGTGAAGTATTATATAGACAATAATATTAAAATATTAAGAGTAACATTATAGCAGAGATGTTCACAAGTCTTTAACCTGAAGTCTGAGTCGTATCTTAAGTCTTTGGTCACGAGTCAGAGTCGAGTCTCGAGTCATTTAATGGCTTGCTAAAAAAATCCATTTAAAATCCTCATGTATTGAAATCTTCCTATTTATGAAGCTGTTAGACAAAATTTATAGACCTTTTTCCTGAGTAAACGATGAGCACCACCATTACGAATTCTAACGTCAGATTGAATGCTTTTTTGTTCCGGTTTCCATAGGAACCCATTCAAATAGCGTCCATCTGTTTTTAATGTAGCTAACGTCCGCTGCTTCGTGTCACCTACACACTCATGAAAGTGAGGCACTGACAAATGACGGTCATTGAGACATTGCCAAGTGATGGCGCTATGGAGCCATGTGCTTTTTAAAAACATTTTAATAGGTTTAACATTAGTTTATTAGCTCGGAATATACCCTAATTTGACTAGAAACAATGCAGACCGGAAATGCAAACCATTCTTTCAGTTAAGAGTCGGACTTACTTCCGTGTTCAGGAAAAAGGTCTATAGACAAAATGTGTGATCTGTGATCTGCTTCTTTTAATTTTGATCTTGCTTTTTTAAGAGGTGTTGAGTTGTAAGGTTAATGTACATCCAGCCTGTTACTTATATGTTTTAATCCATTACTATGTTCAAAACAGTTTTTCTGTAATCAAATTCCAAAAAGAGCATAACATTTTTATATATTTTCATACCGCGTGATGGATATTGCTTTAAAATGAAAAGAAAATGCAGCAACAGGTAAGACTTTAAAACTGCACAACATTTTTCATAGGACTATGAGTTTTGTACTTGAGCGTCAGTCCTCGGATATCAGTTAAAATAGCATCGCGCCACAGACTTAATGCCATCAATTCTAAGCAAAACTGCGTCACTCAAATTTTTGAATTAATCTAGATTAAAATGGCTAATTTGAATTCTGCTGAAGGCATTCAGAATATGTGTGCTCCCCAAATAATGACTAAAAGTAAGTCTTCGAGAACGGGCCAGGTGGCGCATTAGATCAGGCGCTCATCTTCTGTTTCCAAAATGCATCACAAACTGCTTGACAATTACATTTACAACATAATTACCTATACAAACTTGTGTAACCAAGTACTTCTGCGCAAAAGGCTGCACGACGTGCCCCAGTAAAAAGGGTCTAGCAACGCACGCACCTGCCCTGAAGCGGCTTCATAGCTGCATCCATGTTTGCTCGTCTCATTTGATGTGGTCATTTCACAGAAGTTGAAGACTCGTTCTCGCCCCCTACAGTGCAATTCGACCAGGTATACGTCATCCACGCTAAAATATCAAGGTGAAAGTCATCATATCTTCCGTAGTTTAGACCCAGCTCCCAACCCAACTTTGAGAACAGATTAACGGCGATATTTTTTTTAACGGCCGATAAGAGTCTCACGTTAACGCAGCACGCTAACGCCGATAACGGCCCACCACTAAATACAATACAATACAGTTTTTAAATATACTTCAAAACGTGGTGCATTTCTGCTATACATTACTGCGTCTTAAATAATACTTCTATCACTGATGGAAATTATTTTGTATTACATTAAAATAAAGACAAAGTTAATCAGCATATTCTGTTTACGTTTGTATGTGAAGTTGAAATCAACCCCAACTTTGCTTAAAATGCATCGCAAAAGCTCCTAACTGAAGATCACATGATCACTAACCAAAATCACTTACGTGAAGAGACCCTGAAATATTCCCTTCGCCCACAGACTTCTGGAAGGGCCTTTCGTGAAGGGATTAAGCTATGTTTATGTTTGGTGTGACATCATAAGGGTGTCCCTTGTTTTGCCTGTTTAATTTTTTGTGACCTATTTTTAATTTGTTGAATGTGCTGTATTTTCACACATATTGCATGTTTGTACTTTTATTATTTGTGTTAATTTATTTCTAAACTGCTCTTAGCTGTAAAAATACTCTGCTCTGCACATTTTGTATGTAAGTCTTATCTGACACAGTCTGGCCAATCCAACTTGTACTGTATATTAGAGCTGCACAATTAATCGTTAAAAGATCGCAATCTCGATTCGACCCCCGATTCGACACGATCTTAATCCAGCCAATTCACGATTCAGCTAATTATATTTTATTTATATTTTACAAAACTTTCGCTAGTCTAACTACTGCACAGACTGCTGTGAGCTGATGCAGTGACAGGTTCGCCGTTCTCTCCAACATTACATAACCATTTAAACTTCATCTTCATCTAAATTACATTTAATAAAGATTTGATATATTAGCCGTCAATCGCTCCCTGACACTGAAACTGCGCTCCGCTGAACTCGGAACCGGCCGCTTTTTTTCTCTCTCAACCAAACTCCGGTTCTGCACAAACAGCATTGCAATTAGGGGGGTGTGATCTGACGATTTTTGATGTTGGACAATTAAAAGGTTTTTACAATCTGCTTTTGAAGAAATATACTGTCAGATGCAATTCATGGAGCCTCTGTCTCAATGTACTGTACGACGCGGAATACATTCACATCAAATGATCATTGATGTTTCCCCCGGTAAGTCAGCGGCAGAGTTCCACTCACACAGGGGAGCAGAGGTGGGTAGTAACGAATTACATTTACTTCGTTACATTTACTTGAGTAAATTATTGGGGTAACTAGTACTTTTAGAGTATATTTAAAGATAGGTACTTTTACTCTTACTCAAGTACATTTATAGTGAAAAAACTTTACTTTTACTTCGCTACATTTGATGCAGTTCCTCTGTTACTGTGTCGTTGGAATCTTCATTTCATGTCTGATGAAACTGCGTTAATGCTGCTTTGTATTCAGCTGTTACTATGGAAACCGTAATATTTCAGCGCTCCTAAAGCGCCCCCTCGTGACAGAGAATTAATTTTTCATTTCAAAACATTCTTTTCAGCTGTTTATGGTTAAATGATTGCAATTATCGACCCATGTTTTTATGCAGCAAACACAGAGTTGTAAATGTAAAAAGTTAAGGTGCCTTCTAAAAATCTAAACAAGTACAGTAATATTTATGTTACAAATAAATATAATAAATGATATACTCAATTTATCCCTTTTAATGTTATAAAGGATGAAATGCCATAGTGTAACATATTTTGTTTTTGTGTGAAACTGTATCTGAATGATAAATCATGCCATTTTATGGCTTAATATTCTACTTTACATTGTCCAATCCAATTAATGTTTTTAATTTTACTTTTGCAGATCTTAAAAATGGTTATGAATTGCTTTAAATTAATATTTAAAAATTCTGCAGATACACTAAATGAAATAAATATAATGAAATAAAATTACTTCCTTGATATTTGTTTATATTTGTGTATTAAAAACATTTTTGATTAGATTCCTGACTAATTTTCTATATTAAATAAAAAGGTCTTTTTTTTATTTGGGCTAGTTAAATTAATTTTCGGGCTACCAAAATCTGAAGAGCACCTGCCCAAAGGGCTACCAGAAATTTTGCGAGCCCTGTGTATGTATGTATGTATGTATATGTATATGTATGTATGTATGTATGTATGTATGTATATATATATATATATATATATATATATGTTTTCAAGGAGAGGTGTGCGGAAGCTTTCCAAACAGTTTGAAATTCAGGGTCTTCACTTCATATCAAGAAGTAACTAGTAACTAGCTACTTGAGTACTTTTTTCATTGGATAATTTTTTAATCTTACTCAAGGAACTATTAAGATTGTTACTTTTACTCTTACTTGAGTAAATATTTCCATAAGTACTTTTACTTGAGTACAGATTTTGGGTACTCTACCCACCTCTGCAGGGGAGTAATTTCCACTGGGGACACGCTTTTCAAAATCCCGTTGGTGTCCACCCACCTAGGGCTGGGCGATATGGCTGAAAACTGTATCACGATATCAGTGTTTCATATCGGTCGATATCGATAATTATTGATATTTTTATGACCCATTTAAAATAAGGACCAGGAGAAAAATATATTACACTCAAGCATTTTTATTTTAAACTTAACCTGCCTCTGATCATTATCCCCTCAGTTATTAAGACAGAAATGTCAACAACCATGGAAAACTCAAATAATTAAAATGTAAACATAAGTCTAAAGTCACAATATACACTTAATTATCTCTTAATCCTCAATTCAAACCCCTTTCATTGGTCAATGAAGTGAATGGTCAAGCTAATGTATGGCCCAGAAGTACGGCTTGACCACAGGTCAGAGGTTGTTGCAAAGTATTTGGCTGATTATATTTTTTTCTGCACAGATTGCTGGTTGCCAGTAGCCAACATTACTTCTTTCTCGGTACTTCA
The DNA here is from genome assembly GCF_049309525.1 of Garra rufa. Classification (NCBI taxonomy): domain Eukaryota; kingdom Metazoa; phylum Chordata; class Actinopteri; order Cypriniformes; family Cyprinidae; genus Garra; species Garra rufa. The sequence goes on along the minus strand of NC_133367.1, from coordinate 49,986,726 downwards.
GCCTATACTTCGTGTAATAAAAAAAATATTTATTTAAGTGAAAAAAAAAAGTCCAAAACTTTCAACATTTTGAACAATAGGGCCCTACAATCTTTTTTTTTTTTTTTTTCAGAAATTCTTGTTTTAATTTTTCTGATAATCAAATGAAAGCAAAATCACTGATTTATTTTTAAAAATAAAAATAAACGGAGCTTTGCTGTTAAAATTAATACATAGAAGAAAATTATATTCAGTTAAAAAAAAAGGTTTAATAATAATAGTATTTTGGCAACAATTAAGTGGTGACTCTTTCTTTTATTTTTTATCATATATATTGTTTTATGTAAATTATTTAAATGTGAATATATAAACACCTACATTATACTGTACAGTAATACAAGACTAATATTGTTCTGTTACATGTTAAACCGTACTTTTCAGTCCCTCCAGGATTTCACGATTTTTTTTTGTGATTTTTGCGATGAAAATTATAAATTTTGTGGTGGCAAGTCCTTGAATTTTGCGAAAAATTTTGCGATTAATTTAATTATTTAATTTATTTATTAATAATTAGGATATCACATTTACCATATTAGGTATTATGTTAGAGGCTCAATTATCATACATAACACAAATCAAACATAAAATTTGTTTATTCTGATACATTTGAACTTTTAAAATAACCTATGGGCAATATTCTTATGTGACCTTTGTAAACATTAACAGCAGGTGTAGAAATTTATACTGTACATAGCCTACTTCATTTCAGTCGCATCTCAGGTGCTTTTTACATTTTGGTAGCCCAAAAATTAATTGAACTAGCCCAAATAAAAAAGCTTTTTAATTTTTTTTTTTAAATATAGAAATTCAAACAGGAGTCTAAATGTCAATCAAATATGTTTTCAATACACAAATATAAACAAATATCAAGGAAGGAATTTTATTTCGCTCTTTAGTGTATCTGCATAATTTTTTAATATAAATTTAAAGCAATGTATGATCCTTTTTAAGAGCTGCACAAGTAAAATGAACAGAATGAGTGGGGTTGGACAATGTAAGGTAGAATTTTAGGTCATAAAATTACATGATTTATAATTCAGATACAGATTCACACAAAAACAATATCTTATACAATGGCATTTCAGCCTTTATACCATTAAAAGGGATAAATCAAGTATAAAATTTATCATATTTAAAACAAATTACTGTCTTAATTGTTTAGATTTTTTAGAAGGCACATTAAAAACCCTATGTGTTTGCTGCATAAAAACAAACAGCTGAAAAATGTATTGGAAAAAATTCTAAAAAATTAAAATTAAAAATTCTGTCACAAGGGGGCGCTTTAGGAGCGCTGAAATCTTATCGTTTCCCTAGTAACGGCTGTATACAAATCAGCTTTAACGCTGTTTTATCAGCATGAAATGAAAATGACAACAACACGTTTCTGAGGACAGTCGGTTCTTCTCAGATACATTCATTTAAAGACATCAGTGCTGCGTTTTGACTTTGAAATGTGCAGGGCTCATATTTATTCAATGACATCATTGCCTTTAGAAGTTTTATCCAGCCCTATCGTGATTCGTCTTTCCGTCCCTAACTGACTTTTAAAATTATAATTAAGACTTTTCTTATACTATTTAACAAATTCAAAACTTTTATGGCGTTCCATTTGCAACAACAGAAGCCCTCTACTTTACGATAGCGGGTCGGCAGGCCAGTGAAACATTTTGGTAGCTCGACTGAAAAACACAGCCCCCGGGACATCGATCTTGCGAGCCCTGCAGACAGACAGCTCACAGACATCACGTGAGCAGCGTCTTTATCAACATGATATATATATATATATCTTTTTATTATTGAAATATTTGAATAACTATTTTTTGCGATTATTTTGCGGTTAAATGACAAATTATGCAGGATCGCAAAAAAATGCGACATTTTGTTGATTTTGCATTAAATTCAGCGATCGCAGAATCGCGAAAAACTGGAGGGACTGACTTTTATTTTGACAGGTTGCCATGAAATTTCAGTGTGTAATTCAGGATGAATGATGCTAGTTTCACTAATGAAACGGTAAAATTGACAAAAAGTGACACTCACAGCAGCTTTGGAGATGTATTTATTGGAGTTTGTCTGTTCAGTGTTCATGTGAGATGCAAAGGCCAAAAATTAGCGGGAGCGTCACGTGTGCAATATGCGTGTAGTGAAAATAAAACGTGTCTCCTCCATTCATACATATAGAGGCAAACGGAATATGCAGGATTCTTATTGAAACGGTCTTTTTGCACTTCAGTTTTCACAGACACTAGTCCATATCGCGATCTGAATTAATTAACAGACCAACTTTTGATTTATTGGTCCAAAAATCGACGAATTCCGCGGCATTCCGCCCTATAGTAAAGTCCGGTTTTATTAATGGAGTCCGCGTCTGTGAGGAGACATTGTAAACGCGCGATCATGTAGAGACAGAAATCAAATGCCGTCATGTAAATAAGATAAATAACATAAAGCTATTTAGTTTGTTTAATACAACAACATGGACCCGTTCTGTAGGAAAGATAACCTTAACTTCTATTGTGATCTGGCGCTATGAACTGAACGTTAAAGGGGGGCTGGGCGGGCCGACGAAGAATACAAAATATCGAACGTTTTATCGAACACATTTTTTATTGATATCGATCTCTTGTCTATCGCGATATATATCGTTATCGTTTTATCGCCCAGCCCTACACCCACCTTCAGATGGCTTTGTTAAAGTAATTTCTTGCATTGCAGAATGCACGCTCTGCGCCGCCGAGATTTCCGCGCGATCGTTAAAACAACCCAAAAGTAGGCTAAAACACTGACGCACATTCAAAAGCAATTTTAATGCCCTGCGTTTACAGAGCGACTCCCCAATGCGCGCAAATTAGGCTACATAAAATATCTAGGCTGTTATTAGTATGTGGCCTATAATAAGTTGTGTATTAGCTCTGTATCATGCTGCAAAGATTCGGTCTCTATTTGCACTTTGAATATTGAAAGAGTAGTACTTTGATCATGCCAGATTTATGAACTAGCAGAGCAATGGAACAATATATGAGCATGACGATCAATTAACCTCTTAACTGTTACTCCCATTTTTGAACAGAGACGTGAAAATGAAGAATTGAAACTTAAATCTTTATAATTCATGGGCAAAAACATTTTGTAATATGATTTATGTACATTGTCCATGTTAATGCAATGTCTGATTTTAAAATGGTTTCAAAGGATGAATTTTGAAATTAAGTTTTATTCATCTGATATATCATTTCTTATTATTTATAAAGTGTTATAGGGAAAAAGGCAATGAGGAAGTCTGTTTGTTTAAAAGGAACTCCTGTTATGAAGTAGATTTTTGAGGTGCACTCTAGTCATAAAATAATCTATGACACTCTTGTCATAAATAATTTTTCCGACATAATTTGTAGCACAACAAAAAGTCAAATATCTATTTAGGAGCCTTAGACCTTTCCAACATTATATGGTTTGTTATGATTAGATTAGAGTTTATTTGTAAAATGGTGAAGAAAACTTGGGCATCCCACAGACTGGACGATGAAAGCCATAAAATGTTGATAGGCAAGTGTTTCTAGCTAAGAATCTTTAAATCTCTTTACTCTGACATAATACCTTTGTATGTTTGTTTTTTTATCTTTAATGGTGATTTTTCCCCCTTACATTATTACATTATTTTTCATTAAATGTCTTTAAATTTAAAGCAAAGTTTATTATGTCTTATTTTACTGCTGTTTGATAACCTAATGTTCAGGGGTAAATATTTAAAATAAAAAAGTTCTCCAGAATCGTGAGAGAATCGTGATCTTTATTTTAAGCAAAAAAATCGTGATTCTCATTTTATTCAGAATCGTGCAGCTCTACTGTATATTGTCATCAAGCTGTCAGTTTTGCTTGTTAACTTTTACATTAATAACAATTTTTTTATTTACTGCAGGGAAGAAGACTCCAGCCCAGCAAGATGATGCCAGCTCATGTCCATCTCAGGAAAGAAAAAAAAAGGATTCATGCTGAACGTCACACGCAGAAACCAGAATCAATGCATCCCGTTTAGGTCTTCTGTATGCACTCGATACATATAGAGCTGTTTTACATAAAATTATTTGAAGAAAAGACACCAAAAGATAAGATAAATTGATGTCTGTAATATATGAAGATTGATATATATATATTGGTGGCCAAAATTACTTGAACATTAGTATTTTTACCGGCTAAACCGGCTGGTTTAAGGTCAGTTATTTCTATCTTTTGCTGTAGTGTGTAAGTAGGAAATATCAGTTTTCATTTCCTAACATTCATTTTGCCATTAATTGAAATAATCCAGTGAGATTTCTGTGAGATTTCAGCTGGTGAAAATACTAGTGTTCGAATCATTTTGGCCACCACTGTATAAATGTTCATTATTTTTATTCTCACGGATATTAAAAATGATATTGAAAACACTTTTCTAAGTTAGCTTTTAACTCAAAATAAAATCAATAGATATCAGTGTTATTTTATAATGCTGTTAACACTTTCTCTGACAAGCAGCAGTCATGAAAACTGGTTTGTCATGTAATGTTTGACATATACCCTGTACTGGAACTAAAGATTTTATAGTTAAAATCTATACATTTTTAGGTTTATGCAAAATAAAAAATGTTTACAGACTGAAAAATACAAAATTGAAATGTATTGTAGGATATTTTTAAATGTATTTTCACATTTTAAAGTCAATAAATGTTATTTTTGTGAAAAAAAAAAACAAAAAAAAAAACAGTGGCTTCATTTTAGACTACACACAATTTTTGAAATTGGGGTGAATTTCCCTTTTACGTGACTCTTGTGGGAGGGAGGATTTTTTTATTATTTAAGCGGTTGAGGGGGGCTTTTTTTCAATATGTTATTAAATGTTTGATCATGCTGTGTACTTTAGTTTTTACAATAGGGCAATTATTGAGTGAGCATGAGCACACCGTCTCTGGAGAGCGCAGAAGTGCTGAATGGTTTAAATACTGGCCAAACTTGAAAATAAATGCAAATTATAAACTTTAGTGACGATGTAAACTGTGACAATTCCTGTTTCAACCGTGCAGTGTGCAGCTCGCTTATAGTGCAGACGCGATGTGGTCATTTAAAGACAGAGAGCTTGCGGAGATTCACTCGTGCTGTTTGTAAAATAATTCCTCACAGAAAGATTTCTAATTATTTTGTAAGTTATTTAATAAAGAAATATGAATTGTACCTCAACGCAATTGAACACCCTACTGTGAATATCAGTATTTAAGGATAAAAGACTCGAGTTGCTTTTAACATATTCACAAGTCCTTCTCCTGGAGTCGGGTCAAAAGTAATCGTCAAGTCAAGTCTGAAGACTATAAAAATGCAACTCAAGTGCGACTGAGGCCAGAGTTAATTTATCTCTCCCGGGAGTTTATTTGAGTTTCCTCTCAAGAGTGTAAATTAACACTGAAGCAGAGTTTATGACATTAAAGTTAATGAGATAATTAGTGATTAATTAAGTGATGATTGATCATTATTGAAGACACCTGATGTTAACAAGCAGAATCACCAAAGGAGAAAATCACATTTTGTAAGCAACCTTTAAAGTGGTCAGTGTTTGCATTAGTTGATCTCTTGACCCTTACATTTTTAACAATTTAATTTGACATATTACTCTGCTGTTTTTAAGATTGTGAAGTGGTTTAGAGGGCAGGGAAATGAAGAAAATGAACATCACTGTATTTTTTTTCTCACACTGAATTAGAGAAAGTAGTATTTATGAATGATGTTCTCTCTTATATAAATACTCTTCAAACTGATTAAAATATTCAAGTCTTGGTGCCACTGAGTACTTGCAAATCTGTTATTCATGAACAGGAAAAAGATTTGTCAATTTGTATTTTTGTAATTATTTACCTGTATTGGCTGTATTTTATTGTCAATGAACAGACTGCGTTGTCCAGTTAGTAGCCTAATGCTTAACTGCCAGAGGCGCCGACACCATCACTTGATTTATTCCTCCCTTATAAATGTGGAAACAACTTTACTCAACAATAGGCTACTCCTTCTGTGGTATTTTAAGAGTAAGACATTTTTCAAAACTATTCTAAATATTTATTATATTTGTGTAGGCTATATTCACAATAAAAACAACACTTTTTTTTTTTTTAAACAAACAGCAGCACCAGCTTCACGCATTACTAACCGCTTTGACTTCATTTCTGTCATATGTCTAACAAAAAAGTTATTATTGAGAACAGAGGTTTAGATGTTGAATGGTTTGTTTAAAGTCAACATTAATGTGGTCAGTGTTTCCTTTAGTTGGCCTCAAAAAAGCCAAAAGAAAACATGATCAGGTGGTGTTGGCTGGTTATTAACAATGACATAATTGTCGTGTAATGGCCTGATACACTGATCTCATCCAGAGTCTAAATGTGTGATTGCTAAATTAATTTTATATTGTCGTTAAAGTTATGTTTTAATCTGGTAATATGATGCTTCCCAAAACACTTTGCACATATGACCTGTTCACACACATTCATTAAGAATCAGCAAATGAACCTCAAAATAAGCAAAATGCTTTATGCTGCAGTGCATTCTGGGAGCACCAATCAAAAGTCATCCATGCCTCCCAAAATGCACTGCAATATGAATAAATGAATTGTCTTAGTATTTTCTTTTATACTAACTATTTGCTTTAGTTTTTGCTATTTGTGTTGTGATTTTTTAGTAGCTTGTTTCGTGATGTTCAAAGATCTGTATATCTGAATTTTTCTTTGTTATGATAATGTGCTTTAAAAAACAATGTTATAAAGACAATGACCTAGTGACCAACTAAAGCAAACACTATTCAAAAAATGGTAACCTTCAAATGAAATTCACTAAAACTATGAAAATAAACCTCTGTTAATTCTCAGTGTGAACTTCTGTGTGACAAATAAAGTCAAACTGGGGTGCGTTTCCCAAAAGCATCATTAGCCAACTATGGTCACAACTTCTGTTGAACTCTGTTGGTAACGACTGAACTTGTGACCAAAGTTGGTTTTGGGAAACGCAGCCCTGGTTAGTAATGTGTGAAGCTGGTAATGCTGTGTGTGGAGCTGTTTAATCCTCCTCTGCTTTTATTTCAGTTGATTTCATCTGAGGCTGTGACTGGAAGTCAGTTGTAGTAATTATAAATCATTTGTAATATTATTTCTTAAATGGGAATTCTTGCTTTGATTAAATCTATATCTTTTTGTTTAGATCACAACTAAAATTTAAATTCATTGACTTTCTTCAACAAGAAAAATATACTTTCGTGCCAGATTTTATAAAATAGTTTTCATAGAAATATTGTTTAGTGCAAGTCATTTATTTTTCTTTGGCTCAAGTTATAAAATATCGATGTGAACCATTAAATGTGAACCTGGACAAATCTGTTTTACATTCAGAACTTGTTTTTTCACAGTCTTGACTGCAAATGTTTGTGATTTGTTTGCATATTATTTTATTTGTTATGTACTATAGATTCTGACAATTCAAACAAAAATCAGGCTCCTGTATTCATGAAATCAATTACTGTCTTTGGTCAAAAATGCAAGTAAATTAAAATGTTATTTGTGTGCTATACTTTTCATATTTTTAGTAGCTATATACAGCAAAACTACAGCGCTTCCATTAGACTATTTTTTATGAAGCTGTCAACACTGTAAACTCTGACGACATGCAATCAGTTGATGAACACCCATTCATATGTAGACTATTGTTATTAAATTATATATATAACATTTTTATTTTATTTACAAGTTTTGTGTTTTTCCTGTTTTATTCGTTCAATATTAAGAAATAGGTTTTCAAAAATTGTTTTTCAAGAAAGAATTCAACGCCCCAAAATGTAGTTTGTCTATGTAACAATATGAGGTAACTGTCGCTGTGATATTAAAGACAAACACTAAAGTGCTGGTGTTGAAAAAAAGGTTCCAGCAAAGTATTGCAATTAATAAGAAGCCAATTAAATGATTATTTATTAATTTTTACATGTATTTTAAAATGGTTTGAACTGAGGGCGAGAGGGCAGCGAACAAAACCACTTCTACAAAAAACTTTTTTTTTTTTTTTACTTTTTACTCCAAACCTTGTAGTTACTGATATGTGATGAGACTCACCCTAGTGTCTCCATTTTACAGTGTGGATCCTCCAGTAGAGCAGACAACAGCTTCACTCCTGAGTCTCCTGGTTTATTACCGCTCAGACTCAGTTCTCTCAGGTGTGAGGGGTTTGATCTCAGAGCTGAAATCAGAGCAGCACAGCCTTCCTCTCCAATACTGCAGTTAATCAGCCTGCAGAGAGTGAAGAACATGAATGATCTCTGAGATTGTGTTTAATCTTTAGGGTGAGAGTGTGTTTGTTTGTGTGTTTGTATGAGCACTACTTTTCCTATACACCAGGATTGGCACTATGGAGATTTCAACTTGACAGAACAAGCACAAGCTAAGAAACTAATTGAAATGCACTTTACCACACGATTCCTGACACTGAACTAGTTCATCATTTTCGTTCATCAAAACATGTGTAGTACTATATAGACAATAATATTAAAATATGAATAGTAACATTATAGTATAACATATTACTCTGGTGTTTTTGAGATTGTGAGGTGGTTGAGAGGGCAGGGAAATTTGTAAAATAGACATCACTCTATTAAAGTAGCATTTATGAATGCTGTTTCCTCTTAAATAAGTACTCTTCAAACAGATTAAAATATTCAAGTCTTGGTGCCACTGAGTATTTGTAGATCTGTTATTCATGAAATTGATAAATATTTAGAAATATGATATCACTCACAAGATCTATATTTCTATATTTTCCCTTTGGAAGTTGCATTCAATATTCATTTGTCTGATAACTCTGAGGAGACACGCGTCTTTGGCCCGATTGTACTCTAATACTGGTGTGCAGTAATGAAAGAAGCACTTCTAGATTCTAGCAGTCACTGCCGCTGTGATATTAAAGACAAACACTAAAGGCTTCATCAAAATATTGCAATTAATAAGATGTCAATTTAATTACTTTTATTTATTAATTATTTATACATTTATTTTAAAAGGGTTTGAACTGAGGGTGAAAGGGCAGCAAACAAAACCACTGCTACAGAAAACACATCTGAGTTTTTACTTTTTACTCCAAACCTTATAGTTACTGAGATGTGATGAGACTCACTCTAGTTTCTCCAGTTTACAGTGTGGATCCTCCAGTAGAGCAGAAATCAGAGCAACACCTTTCTGTGTAATAGGACAGCTGGAAAGACTGCAGAGAATAAACAGAACAACTAAAGATGAGTTATTAGTGCTGGACTCATGTGTCTAATGTAATTGCTGATAAACACAGATGTAATACATATCATAGATATCAATTATTAAACCAGGCACTGAGAGAGACTCAGAGTCAAGTCCCATTTTAATAGATTTCAGACTCAAAATTAAATAAATTCACATTTGACTCAAAAAATAGGACCCAAATATTCCCATAAATATTCCCCAAAATGACTTGAGTCTTAACCCTGAACTATATTTTAATTTGTATTCAGCCCGTTTATTGTGCAGCAGTACATTTACATTTAGTCATTTAGCAGACGTTTTCATCCAAAGCGACTTACAAATGAGGAAAATGAAAGCAATCAGAATCAACAAAAGAGCAATGATATGCAAGTAATATTACAAATCTCACTAATTCCAAAACGTCAGTTTAGAACTAGTAACGAAGGAAAGTTGAGTTGCTTCATTAAAAGCCTATGATTACTGTATTAAAACCTCACTGTATCATGTTTGAGTATTATGAGAGAGAGAGATGGACTGAGCAAGTGATTAACGGACCTGCATCTGATTCATTATTCATATTCACGATCATATGACATTAGTTTAAAAGTTTACTGAAGAAAATATTAACATCCATTCTTCTGTTAAAGGTGATTTTGCTGCTCAGTCCATTTATTCGCTGTGGCAAACTGTTGTTGAAGCTAAACATAACTTCCGCTTAAATTTTCAGTTTAAAAGTCCCAAAGTCACTTTTAACTGTTCACTCATAAAACAGTCTCTTGTCGCCATCTAAAGGCGGAACAATGTAACGTTAACTAAAATCACCATCACGAACACAGGCACGCTTCTTAATACTAAACAATTATCATTAAATACATCATTTAAAATATAGTTTACATTTTTATTTATTGAGTAATAATATTTAATAAACAACAACAACAAAAACAGCTATCAAAAAGTTGCTAGAAAAGAGTAAAGGCAGCTTTCTGATATACAGCATTGAATTGACATAAACATGCTACATAAACTATCTTCTTCTCTGGAACAAATAATAGATAAATGAGACCAAAGACTGCCCCTTAGATTTACTCACAACGAATTACATGTCATGTGTAACCCAGGGCTGCCAACTTTTGAGTTCAGCTTGGAGTGAGTATTCCCACAGTGTCTTTAGGGGGGTCCGGGAGCATGCTCCCCCGTAAGAAAATGTTGTACATTTTACAGTTAAATTCATCTATCTGGTGCACTTTGAGAGTTCACAATTCAGAGCTCCAATACTTTTGTTGTAATTTCTACACTTACAAGCAGGGCCTAAAACTTTTTGCCATATCTGCCATTTTATTCATGATACAAACAACATTTTTTGGTGATTTGAGAGAATTTACCAGCCATAAATATATATTTTTTTCTGGCAATGAAACTGTTTTTGCAATTAAAAAATAATAATAAATTGAAAATTAGAACTAAACACTGCATTTTAAATCATGATACAAAAAAGGTGCTACACACATGTTCGCATGAGCAGTTTTTTTTTATTAAAATTTGATCTGACTTCAGCATTGTGAAATTATTTGTTATTTTTTTTTTATATATTTATAAAAATGTCATACTGTGTTTTTATCACGAAATAACGTAAAATAACTGCTGCAGTGCTGCAAAACTATTTACTTTTCTTGTTGTGGTAAAAAGTTATGTGCAGTAAAAGAATTCCTAGATTTAGTCATTATAAATAATTGCAACTGCATTTAAAACAATATATATTTTGACACGAAAATTCAAATATTTTTCTGTAGTCTGCTGTTCTGAGGAATTATATTTTTCTCATATTCGAAAATTAATCCTTCATTCATGAGGGATTTATCACTCCCGAAATTCTGCTTCTTGTACCAGATATACAGCTGTTAGCAGAACGAAAAACAAAACTTTTATTCAAATTCTAAACGGATTGTACGTAGCCTTGGTGTGCGCAATAGCCCTTCCTTGATAATCACTAAAACGTGTCGCTGCAGTTAATCGCAAAAGTCCTTTTATTATCAATGAACCGCTTATTTACAGTGAGAGTCCACAAGTGCAATCTGGCGTTTAGAGGTGAGCGAATTCAGAACACAATGGCCAATCACAGGCGTTCTAGATCAATATAAATGTCTGTGATTGGCTACATTGCTCAGCGCTACGAAAACACTGTCTTTTGGCGATTTCAAGAGCACAAACACAAATACGCCCTGGAGCGAATCGCGAATTGGAGTCAATTGCGTGAGTCTCGCACTGAATACGTGAGAGGTGGCAGCCCTGTGTAACCACTACAGAGACATCGGTAAATTCCAGAAAATCTGGCCATGGTGAGAGCGCTCTCGAGCGGATTGATGAGTGCAGAACGCCCCCTGACGATATGGCTCTCACACGTCCGAAAACGATAAAGCACATTTTCAAATAGACGTTATCTTTATTAACAAACTGCATACCAAACAGTAACCATATTTTTCTGGAGAAAAAAAAAGTAAAATGTCACATGACTACATGCTTGCATCTATTGTCCCTTGAGTGGCATTGACTAAAAATCTTTCACTGTTCTTCCCCAGTTTCACCAAAAAACATTTTGTCTAGTAACCAGAAGTGTAGAAGAGAAAAACACTCTGAAAAACTAGACAAAGTCTTTAACAAACAGAATTAATGATTTTAATAGAGCAAGAGCAGACGTTTCAGCCATCCAGCTATTCTCAATGCTCATTAACCAGAAGTGGAAAGTAACGAATTGACCTTATGCACGGAGCGTTCTTTAGAACTTCCGCATAAAGATAAGCCAGCTCGTAAACTTCCGCTGAAGCTCATTTTCTATGTGCTACATATTAGGTGGACACTAATTGAGACTCATCTACTTCCTCGTTCTTATCAGAAACTGAGAAAAATTATAATTGCAACATTATAAACAATGTTTGTGGCATGAACATTCAGATTCATATTATTTAACAACATATCATTTAAATGCGGAGCCTGGCAATCCCGTACTCTCTGTATCTGCATAGTTGAACATTTAAATACTGACAGCTAAACACTATCATAACGTGTTTAAGCTAACGTTAACTAGCTAGCGATAATTCTCTTCAAGGACATCTTAATCGTATTCTTGATAATCACTAACTTGCCTTCATAGTCATGAACACATTTTTAAAATCTTACAATATTTTAAAGCCTTTTTTATTTTCTAACTCTACAGCTGTGAAATCAAATGTACTTCAGGGACTCACTTTTCATTCATAAAAACGGCATCGGAAAAAAAATGACTTCACGGAAAACAACGTCTATTTATGGAATTACCCATTTAACCAATAGATGGCAGCAGAGGATTATTTATTATGAAGCTGACTTTTAAAATCCCTATATATTTTTCAAGACGTCTTGCTTTTCGATTTATTATAAAATTACTAGTATAATAAATTGTAGTACTTTTATATATATATATATATATATAGTATAGCAAGTGCAGAAAGTCATTAAGCTTACACACAAACAGCCAATAAAGATGAATTATTTAAATACTAATATATAGTTCACTACAAATACATTTAAATATTGATGGTATAATAATTAAATAATGCACTCAATATGAATCAATATGAATTTGAAATATTTTATAAAATTTAATAACTACATCTTTTAAGTTTTATCTTAAAATTATTTAAATATAAAATTATATTATATATTATATAAAATATTTATTAAAGCTATTTAATAGCCTATATTTAACCAACACAAACTTGCTACTGCTGTAGTTTTGTTACTGTGAAATTAGTCTGAATCATTTAAGCTCTTTTTTTGACATCAGCTTGTCATTTGTTTGGTCCGGTTATTACTGTCAATCATAGCAATGACTCGCGCATATTTAGCCGATTTACTGCGTATTTTTTTAAACTGGCATTTGTCATTCTTGAAACGGTGTACATGGACGTTTGGTCCTCTTAGACAAACAACACTTTTCTTCGATTGTGAATGGATTATGTAGAGAAAACGAACAAAGTACGCTCATATTACGGCACAGTACAGTTGACCGGAAATGACTTAGCTGGCTTGAGTAAACAAGGAAGTAATTCGTGCATATGGTCAATTACATTTACTCGCGTTACTGTAATTGAGTAGGTTTTTTGTGTACTTCTACTTTTTAAAGTAACTTTTAAATATTGTAATTTTACTTTTACTTAAGTACGTTTTCATTTAAATATTCTTATTAACTACATTTTAAATATCATCCGTTACTTAAAAAAATAAAAAAAATAAATAATAATAATAATAATAATAATAAATTATAAAAAATGTGCGTGGAGGGAAGGAGGGGATCGCGCACCGGAAACTACTGATTGTTTGGTGAGCGGGAGAACAAACACAGCGCGCTAACTCAAGAAAGATGGAGACGGACAGTTTTGCAGAGTTACATCTCTCGGCTGCATGTATGAAGCAAACCGTCGCGCTAATGTCAAGGTAATAACAAACTTGTACGTACCTAATGTATAACACTCGTGTATATCAGAGTCGTACATTCTGCACGCATAAGTCCGCTATTGATTCACAAACTATGCGCGTTCTCTGGGCTCTGATCACTAGCGTATTTTTGCGTTAAAACATTTGCCTAGTTGTCCAAATTATTGTCCTGTGAGTGTTTTATAATGAATGCTCACCCATAGAAGAGAGTGTGATATTTAAAGTTTTATGGGATTATTTGCCTAAATGTTTTATATGGTTATTTTTTTATTGTATCTTATTTATTAGTTTTTATTGCACTTTAATTTGTAAAGTTGTTTCCTCAAGTATATCCCCTTGTTTGTTTTTTTGAATAACACTCAGGCATGTGATTGGCTAAGGACAAAAAAGCAGGAAAATATACTAAGACAACACCCCCCCCCCGAAAAAAATTAACCGAAATGAGCATCCCTAATAGCTAGCAAATACAAGTAAGTTAATGTTAATGCAGCTTAAACATCCTGCCATAGTAGAAAATCACTCAAAATCGATAATCTAATCCAGGGGTCTTCAACTAAAACAGCTCGAGGTCCAGTAATGAACCCTACACACCAGCCGAGGTCCAGACAATTATATATAAAAAACTATTTATGTTTTGTTTTGTTTTTTATCTTAAATTCTACACATTTAAATACTTTTTTAAAGACCTGAACAAAATTTAATAAATAAATTATTAAAATGAGATGCAGATTTCACAAAACAAAAAAGATTTCTTAAATTATAAAATTTACATTCCAGCCTTCAAGAGTCAAAAGTATCAATTCTTATATTAATTGAAACAATTATTGTCAATCAAGTATTATATTAATTAACATATATTTTATTGCCTAAATTGTTTAAATTTGTATAACACATGATCTTGTCGATCCATCAGATAACATTTACAACTCTACGTGTTTGGTGCTTAAAACCATGGACTGATTTGTTTACATTGGTCTTTTTGACAACAGTAGACGTACGAGCTGATTAAAAATGTCAGATCATTCTCTTCCAGCAGGAGGTGCTATCAGAATGATACACAAAGCAGCGCCGCAGATGACTTTGAAACGCTCAGCGCTCATATTTATTCAATGGATAACCTTATAAAGTTTCATCGCAATTCTTGCCTTTTAGTCCTCACATTTAAGACCACCTGAAATAATTAAGTCTTTCTTAAACCCTAATAACACTACAGTCATCAATAAAAATGAAGAGCTTTATTTCAAGAACTGACTTTTTAAAAACCCTTAGCCTACACAAAATACGTTTCTTTTTATTTTGCAGAAGAGAAATATTAGGGAAGTAAATTAATATCAGCATATGAAGTATATTCGTCTATCATTGTATCTTAGAGAATGTGCACATTAGATGCTGAAAGCGCTGTTTTTACTTTCACTTTAATATATGCAGTTTTCACGTTGCTTGTGTGATTTCCATTGGCTCACCGTCGTGGTTTAAAATATAAATATGTATAAAAATACAGTATAAAAAGATATATTTACAATATTTTGCGACGTAACCCCAAAATAATGCATTTTCCATCAACGTTTTTCACTCACTGAAAGCTACATCTGTCTGCCGATCTCTCCTCTCCTCACTGCACGGAAGATCCTAGTGTGCTTGATATAAATGTATTTATTAGAAATAGCGTTTGGCATTTTTTTTATTATTATTATGTCAAAAGCTTTCACGGTCGGCATGGACGCATCTTGCGGTCCGGAATCATACTTCGCCATCCGCCATTTGCGAACAGTCACAAATACGTGACATAGGTCACATTTTCAGGTCGAAAAATCCGGAATTCCGGATTAATCCGGAAAAATCACATCCCTGAACACTAGAATCCCCCACCCAGCACTGCTGTTCAAAAAAATAAATAAAAAAATTACTCACTAAATTTTACTTAGAGTAAAGTTTTAAATGAGTTACTTTTTACTTTTACTTGAGTAGATTATTTGACCAGTACTTTTACTTGTACTTAAGTAAAATTTCATTGAAGTAACAGTACTTTTACTTGAGTAGCATATTTTATTACTCTTTCCACCTCTGCTAATAACTTATGAATTATTAGATTGAATTTAAGTTTGTTTTTTTTTTTTAAAGATCTGAATGTAACTTTTAAGTGATTGGTAATGATCCCAATTCCAATTTTTATAATATCAGAGAGTCACAACCCTGTTCCTAAAGGCATATTGACTTTGCACAGATTAGACAAATCTCTCTAATCAAACACTGGATTCAACTCATCAGGTCATTAGTAGAGCGCTTTATGATGATAGCTGAGTGTCAAATAAGAAAGACCTTCAAATATACAGTAACACAGAGAAACACAAACCTATACCGTATAAAACAATGTCAATAAAACAAAGACAATGTAAAATACTCACTCAGCCTTTCTAGATGCTTTGATCACTGGCAGCAGCCTCAGGAGACATTCTTCTGATGGATCATAATTACTCAGTATAAACTCATCCAGCTCTTCTTCTGAGTTCAACAACACAAACACCAGAGCCGACCACTGAGCAGCAGACAGAGACACTCCAGAGAGACATTTGGCTCCAAAGAAATCATATCTATTTCCTCTGCTCAGGTATGTCTGGACTTCCTGCTCTAGTGAGCGATCATTCAGTTCATTCAGACAGTGGAACAGATTGATGGATTTCTCTGGAGAGGGATTCTCTCTGATCTTCTGTTTAATGTATTCAGCTGTTTCCTGATTGATATCAGAGCTGCTTACTGTCTTTCTCAGGAGGCCTTGTAAGAGAGTCTGATTAGACTCTAGTGAGAGACCTAGAAGGAACCGGAGGAAAAGGTCCCAGTGTCCGTTCTCACTCTGTAAGGCCTTGTCCACTTCTCTCTTCAGTAAACTGGTCATTGGTGACCTGAACTCATTCCTCAGTCCTGTGTTTTGTTCAGAAAAGGACAGCAGCTTGAATAAAGCAGCAAGAAACTCCTGAATACTCAGATGAACAAAGCTGTACACCTTCCCCAGCTGCAGTCCAAACTCCTCTCTGAAGATCTGGGTACAAACTCCTGAGTACACTGACACTTCTCTGACATCAATGCCGCTCTCTTTCAGGTCCTCCTCGTAGAAGATCAGGTTCCCTTTTTCCAGCTGTTCAAAAGCCAGTTTTCCTAGAGACAGAATAGTCTTTCTAGCCTGATCAGGATTGATTTCATATTTCCCATCATACTTCTGTGTCTTCAGTTTGGTCTGAAAGATCAGGAAGTGTGTGAACATTTGTGTGAGAGTCTTGGGAATCTCTGCTCTCTCTGCTTTACCCATCATCCTCTCTAGAACAGCGGCTGAAATCCAGCAGAAGACTGGTATGTGACACATGATGAACAGACTTCTTGATGATCGGATGTGTGTGACGACTCTATCAGCCAGACTCTGATCATTTATTCTCTTCCTGAAATATTCATCTTTCTGAGGGTCGTTGAATCCTCGTACCTCTGTGACCTGGTGGACACACTCAGGAGGGATCTGATTGGCTGCTGCTGGTCGAGAGGTGATCCAGAGGAGAGCAGAAGGAAGTAGATTCCCCTTGATGAGGTTGGTCAGCAGCACATCCACTGAGGCTGATTCTGTTACATCAGACAAGCTCCGATTGTTTTGGAAATCTAGACGTAGTCGACACTCATCCAGACCATCAAATATGAACATGACTTTGTAGTCTTCATAATCTGACGACTTAAATTCTTTGGTTTCTGTGTGAAGGTGGTTTAGGAGATCCACAAGACTGAGATTTTTCTGTATCAGATTCAGCTCCCTGAAAGGAAGTGGAAATATGAAATGAACATCCTGATTGTCTTTTCCTTCAGCCCAGTCCAGAATGAACTTCTGCACAGAGACTGTTTTTCCAATTCCAGCGACTCCTTTAGTCAGCACAGTCCTGATGGGTTTGTCTTGTCCAGGTGAGGGTTTAAAGATGTCATTGCAGTTGATTGGTGTTTCCTGTGTCTCTGGTCTCCTGGACACTGTCTCAATCTGTCTCACCTCATGTTCATTATTGACCTCTCCACTGCCTCCCTCTGTGATGTAGAGCTCTGTGTAGATCTCATTCAGACGTGTTGAGTCTCCATGATTGGACATTCCTTCACTGATTCTCTGATATTTGTCCTGGAGTCTGGATTTGAGTTTTTGTTGATACACAGGCATCAGTTCTGAGCAAAGGAAATAACTGTTGTTATCGGCAGAGCAATATTTTAGAAATGTATTTTGAGGTTTGATATGTTAGATGTGTCGTGACATTCAGGAACATTAGCGACTGAAGACAGAAGGTTGATCATAAAAATACAGGCTATAATCTGCTGATCCAGAGCTCTTACTGGTCTGTAGTGTGTTAGCGAGGTCTGTCTGGTTCATCTTCCTCAGGATGAGCAGTGTGATCTTCAGAAGCCCCTCTCTGACTCTGTTATGACCCTCATCATCATAATGGTCTATTTCAGAGCATTCTGGGTAATCTGGACTCAGTAGTCTCTTAAAACTCTTTAACTCAGAGACGATTCTGTGCTCAATCTCCTGAAATCATAGTAAATATTCAAACAATAAACATCTATTCAGTCACAGAGAAAGTGAACCAAAGGATCAATACACAAGAGTTAGAGCATGAATACTTATAAACATCACTGAATTATTCACATCTGATAATAACTTCCACTGTATGCTCAAACATCAGCGTCTACAGATACTGAGGTTAAAAGAGGGAGTTTGACTGGATTGTCTGTTTGCTAGATTGATGTTCATCTTTGTGCAGCAGTCAGGTTACATATGGATTCATCTTCTCTACTTTAGTAACCTAATATCTTACGTGTGTTAGAAAGTAAATATGACTAAAGAGAAAATTTCACAGATTTCTCAGTTTCTTAATACTTTTTTTGGGTAGGGAAGTAAATGTGACTATTCCAGAGACGATTTTACAGATAATTTTTTAAATAATTTTACCCAGAGGATTATTGTATTGGGATGGACACACACAAAACCAACCTTGAAAATGGAGTCTAAGTTCTTCTTTGCTGTTTGTGATTCTGGTCCTTTATGTTTTTGACTGTAGTTAGACAAATATTGAACATTTTTGTAAATATACTAATGTATTTAATGCACATCAGTAAATGAATGAATATCATATATTTCTTATACTGTAAACTAAACAACACCTCAGATCAGCAGATGATTCTCCCAAACTGAATCCAATTGGATGACCCATTGACGCGTCACTCTTCATGGACACACAGCTGGGTTCAGGAGATTGATTCTGCCACAGACTGAAATATAACAGCAATACAAACTGTTTCTGAAAATCTCACACTGCTCTGACAGAAACACATTTACTGTTTCTGAGCATTAAAAATGCAAAAAAATTTAAGTTCTCTCACCTCTTGACTGTCTTTTTCTTTGTTTCATGTTTTTTAAAGATATTCATTCTGGAGGCCATGGTTTCATCTAAAAGCAGATCCAGATGTTGATCCACAGAGTGAGTTATGAATCATCTCAGAAATTAATTTCCTCAAATCCAGCTCTGTCTCAACAGTCAGTTCACAGTAATGACCTGCACTCATGAAAAACTATTTCATACTGACATTATCTACACAGAATCAAATTATTCATAAACAGCGTAACAAATTCAGACAAGCACTGTGTTAAAATGAAAGTAAAGGTGCAATCTGACCATTTACAGACCCTGTTTTTTCTCTTCTAATGTCATTTAAATTACTTAAAAAAATATCTAAAGCTGCTTAATGTTGTACTTTATGTTTAATGTTGTACTTTAAACCAGTCTCAGGATTGATTTTGTCTATCAAAGATGATTGTGAAATTGTGTTACTCACTGTGTTTTTCTCTCTTAACGTAGTTTACTTCCTCATATGACAAAACAGATCCTGCTGTAATAGTTTCACTTTCAAGTGTCACCTGACAAGGAGGAGTTTGAGTCTCATAATATTGATTTTTTATTCTTTATTATTCCAAGTTAAAACACCTGAATATACTTTCCTCACAGGTGTACTTTGGCTGTTGTTAAACTGAACTGCAACACTGAAACCGCTGTTAATTCTCAATAATAAGTTTTGTATTAAAGAAATAAAGTCCGACTGGTTTGTAATGAGTGAAGATGCTGAGATCTAGAGAGATCTGTTAGTGTTTAATGTTCTGTTGCTGATGTTTTATTCATTTATTTATACAGTAAATGTGTTTGATCATAATAATTCAGGAAACACTTGTAAAATAACAGTGTTATAATAAGGAGGAAGCTATTGTTGCCAGTCATTTGACCATTTTTGTCATGATCGGGGCTGTGGGTTTTCCCTCAGCCACCTGAGGTCGCTGTTTGCACTCACTCCTCTGATTCTTCACGTCTGTTTTGTCATTAGCACTGATCACCCACACCTGTTCACAATTACTATCAGGACTATAAGTATCATCTCCACTCACTCTGCATTCATGTCTGCATTGTCTCGTGTCATGTTTGTTTTTCATGCTCCTGAATTCCCGGACTCAAGTTATGTTCTAGATCTTGTTTATTTTGTGTTTAAGTTCTTATGTTTAGTTTTGTGCCGTGTTGGCCTTTTTGGTTTATGTTTATTTTGTTTGTTTAATTAAAAACCCTCTTCCTGCACTTGGACCCAGACCCTTCCTTCTCACCGTGACAGAATGCAGACATCACTGATGGGTCCAGCGGGGAGGAATTTTTTTGAAGAGGCGGCGGACGCACGTTTGGGGGCGGTGACCATCTGCTCTGTTCCTGACACTGCCGGGATGTCTTTCGAGGCGGCGTCGGCCAAGCGGTTTGAGTTCATTTATGCCTGCTTGGCGGCACTGGACACCCGCAGTGCCGAGGCTGCACGGAAGGGTCCCTGCTTTGCGGCGGGGGCGGAGACGCTCTTTCGCGGGGATGTGGTGACAACCGCCATCCCTGTCTCTGACGCTGAGATGGCTGCGCGTCCTGTTCCTGACGCGGCGGTGACCGCTCTCTCTGTTCCGGACGCGGCGGTGACCGCGCTCTCTGTTCCGGACGCGGCGGTGACCGCGCTCTCTGTTCCGGACGCGGCGGTGACCGCGCTCTCTGTTCCGGACGCGGCGGTGACCGCGCTCTCTGTTCCGGACGCGGCGGTGACCGCGCTCTCTGTTCCGGACGCGGCGGTGACCGCGCTCTCTGTTCTGGACGCGGCGGTGACCGCTCTCTCTGTTCCGGACGCGCCGGTGACCGCTCTCTCTGCTCCTGACGCGGCGGTGACCGCGCTCTCTGCTCCGGACGCGGCGGTGACCGCTCTCTCTGATCCTGACGCGGCGGTGACCGCGCTCTCTGCTCCGGACGCGCCGGTGACCGCTCTCTCTGATCCTGACGCGCCGGTGACCGCTCTCTCTGCTCCTGACGCGGCGGTGACCGCTCTCTCTGATCCTGACGCGGCGGTGACCGCTCTCTCTGATCCTGACGCGGCGGTGACCGCGCTCTCTGCTCCTGACGCGGCGGTGACCGCTCTCTCTGATCCGGACGCGGCGGTGACCGCTCTCTCTGCTCCTGACGCGCCGGTGACCGCTCTCTCTGCTCCTGACGCGCCGGTGACCGCTCTCTCTGATCCGGACGCGGCGGTGACCGCTCTCTCTGCTCCTGACGCGCCGGTGACCGCTCTCTCTGCTCCTGATGCGGCGGTGACCGCGCTCTCTGCTCCGGACGCGCCGGTGACCGCTCTCTCTGCTCCTGACGCGGCGGTGACCGCGCTCTCTGCTCCGGACGCGGCGGTGACCGCTCTCTCTGATCCTGACGCGGCGGTGACCGCGCTCTCTGCTCCGGACGCGGCGGTGACCGCTCTCTCTGCTCCTGACGCGGCGGTGACCGCGCTCTCTGCTCCGGACGCGCCGGTGACCGCTCTCTCTGCTCCTGACGCGGCGGTGACCGCGCTCTCTGCTCCTGACGCGGCGGTGACCGCTCTCTCTGATCCGGACGCGGCGGTGACCGCTCTCTCTGCTCCTGACGCGCCGGTGACCGCTCTCTCTGCTCCTGACGCGGCGGTGACCGCTCTCTCTGATCCTGACGCGGCGGTGACCGCTCTCTCTGATCCTGACGCGGCGGTGACCGCGCTCTCTGCTCCTGACGCGGCGGTGACCGCTCTCTCTGATCCGGACGCGGCGGTGACCGCTCTCTCTGCTCCTGACGCGCCGGTGACCGCTCTCTCTGCTCCTGACGCGCCGGTGACCGCTCTCTCTGCTCCGGACGCGGCGGTGACCGCTCTCTCTGCTCCTGACGCGCCGGTGACCGCTCTCTCTGCTCCTGACGCGCCGGTGACCGCTCTCTCTGCTCCTGACGCGCCGGTGACCGCTCTCTCTGCTCCGGACGCGGCGGTGACCGCTCTCTCTGCTCCTGACGCGCCGGTGACCGCTCTCTCTGCTACTGACGCGCCGGTGACCGCTCTCTCTGCTCCTGACGCGCCGGTGACCGCTCTCTCTGCTCCTGACGCGCCGGTGACCGCTCTCTCTGCTCCGGACGCGGCGGTGACCGCTCTCTCTGATCCTGACGCGGCGGTGACCGCTCTCTCTGATCCTGACGCGGCGGTGACCGCTCTCTCTGATCCTGACGCGGCGGTGACCGCTCTCTCTGATCCTGACGCGGCGGTGACCGCTCTCTCTGATCCGGACGCGGCGGTGACCGCTCTCTCTGCTCCTGACGCGCCGGTGACCGCTCTCTCTGCTCCTGACGCGGCGGTGACCGCTCTCTCTGATCCTGACGCGGCGGTGACCGCTCTCTCTGATCCTGACGCGGCGGTGACCGCGCTCTCTGCTCCTGACGCGGCGGTGACCGCTCTCTCTGATCCGGACGCGGCGGTGACCGCTCTCTCTGCTCCTGACGCGCCGGTGACCGCTCTCTCTGCTCCTGACGCGCCGGTGACCGCTCTCTCTGCTCCGGACGCGGCGGTGACCGCTCTCTCTGATCCTGACGCGGCGGTGACCGCGCTCTCTGCTCCGGACGCGCCGGTGACCGCTCTCTCTGCTCCTGACGCGGCGGTGACCGCGCTCTCTGCTCCGGACGCGCCGGTGACCGCTCTCTCTGCTCCTGACGTGGCGGTGACCGCGCTCTCTGCTCCTGACGCGGCGGTGACCGCTCTCTCTGATCCGGACGCGGCGGTGACCGCTCTCTCTGCTCCTGACGCGCCGGTGACCGCTCTCTCTGCTCCGGACGCGGCGGTGACCGCGCTCTCTGCTCCGGACGCGGCGGTGACCGCTCTCTCTGCTCCGGACGCGGCGGTGACCGCTCTCTCTGATCCGGATGCGGCGGTGACCGCTCTCTCTGCTCCGGACGCGGCGGTGACCGCTCTCTCTGCTCCTGACGCGGCGTTGACCGCTCTCTCTGTTCCGGCCGCGGCGGTGACCGCTGACGTTCCTCTGGCGGCGGCGTCAGCTGACGTTCCTCTGGTGGCGGCGAGGCCAGCTCACGTTCCTCTGGCGGCGAGGCCAGCTCACGTTCCTCTGGCGGCGAGGCCAGCTCACGTTCCTCAGGCGGCGAGGCCAGCACACGTTCCTCAGACGACGAGGCCAGCTCACGTTCCTCTGGCGGCGTCCGCTGACGTTCCTCTGGCAGCGAGGCCAGCTCACGTTCCTCAGGCGGCAGCGTCCGCTGATGTTCTGCTGGCGGCGAGGCCAGCTCGCGTTCCTCTGGCGGTGAGGTCCGCTCACGTGACTCCGCTGCATGGGCCTGGCCCGCCATCCCTCCCCCTGATGCACCTTCCACCGTTCCTCCTCCCTCCAGAATTTTGGTTTTGGGAACGTCTGGAAGCCGTTCCCTAGAGAGGGGGTACTGTCATGATCGGGGCTGTGGGTTTTCCCTCAGCCACCTGAGGTCGCTGTTTGCACTCACTCCTCTGATTCTTCACGTCTGTTTTGTCATTAGCACTGATCACCCACACCTGTTCACAATTACTATCAGGACTATAAGTATCATCTCCACTCACTCTGCATTCATGTCTGCATTGTCTCGTGTCATGTTTGTTTTTCATGCTCCTGAATTCCCGGACTCAAGTTATGTTCTAGATCTTGTTTATTTTGTGTTTAAGTTCTTATGTTTAGTTTTGTGCCGTGTTGGCCTTTTTGGTTTATGTTTATTTTGTTTGTTTAATTAAAAACCCTCTTCCTGCACTTGGACCCAGACCCTTCCTTCTCACCGTGACAATTTTATCATCTGACAGTTTTATTATTGTATTGTTTACTGATAATTTTTTTGTAATTTTACATACATTTATGTCATTTAGTTAATGCCAATGATTTTACAGACTTTTGAGTACAATTTAATTATTAGAGGCATCAGCAATAATCAAAAGATGAACATTTATTCTTAAGCACTTAGAAAATGCTTATTATTTAATTATTATTTTTCAGCTTATGAATAAATGGTAAATTATTGGTTAATTTATTGATCGAGTTTGAATCTGACTTTTGCTGACCTTTTTTTTCTCCCTTTTCAAATCCCATTACATCAGAAAAGCCTTTATTTTCAATAAAAAATAAGAGATAATTGAAAAATTGACAATAAATATTGGCTAGAGTTGGGGTAGGTGTAGGGAGGGTTTTATTATCCCAATAAGGTGGCATCCGTTTAATAATTTGAATTAAATTACAAAATACATTATTATTGCATACTGTTTTATAATGTACCACAAAACTGAGGTGTTGATCATTTACAGCCTATTTTGGGTTCATTTTAAATAAGAAATATATTCATTTTTAAGCAATGACTGAGTTAAATAAAAAAGGTTGGGTTGAACATTAAACCTAGTCACAGGGTTTGTCCATATTTTATTCAGCATAGGGTTGTTTTTAACCCAGCATTTTATAGTCTTGGTTCGTCCTTTTTTTACAGAATGTAAAACTTACATTTTATTTATTAAATTTATTAAGATTTGTACATATTTTTCATGACAAGTTCCAGTTCAAGAGAAATTCTTTCATCTTAGCTGCCAGCTGCCACTTTCAAATGATTATTAAACAGCAAGCAGCACAAACTCTGCAAAAACGCCAGTCCTTTCGGTGCACTCAGTGTCTGAATTCACTCACTTGCTTTCATTCTCTCCTTCAAGTGAACTGTATTAGTGGCCTAATGTAGGGAATAGTGAATGAGGGTATAGGGTTGATTTCAGATACAGTTTGATCAAGGTTGGAGCAAAACTCTGCAGGAATATGTAGGGGAGAGTGGGGGCGGTTGCAACGAGGGGCATTTGCAACATGGTTAATCTTTTATGTGTTCAATCATTAAACAAAAAAAATATATGTGATTTATTTGTGATGAAAAAAAAAATGGGTTAACATCTTCAAAGTGTGGTGATTCCATTTTTTTAAGTAAAGGGTTGTATACAGCTGATTGAAATGATATCAAAGAACATAAAATAACGAGCAGACAGCAGCTTCCCAGCCAACATTTGTATGTGGGGCCCATGTGGGTTTGAAATGGGCTGAAAAATGGGCCCCATGTAGGATTGTCCGCGGGTTCCATAATGGCCCTATGTTAATTGCCCACATGGATATCATATAGGATTGCACTCGCCACTAGGTGGGACCTAACTGGGCAACATGCACAAGACCCACATGGGTCCCAGCTTTAACCCAGCTAAGTTTTATATGTGGGGCCAATGTGGGTCTTAAATGGGCTGAAAAATGGGCTCTATATGGGATTGTCCGCGGGTTCCATAATGGCCCCATGTTAACTGCCCACATGGATTTCATATAGGACTACACTTGCAGCTAGGTGGGACCTAACTGGGCAACATGCACAAGACCCACATGGGTCCCAGCTTTAAACCAGCTAAGTTTTATATGTGGGGCCAATGTGGGTCTTAAGTGGGCTGAAAAATGGGCTCTATATGGGATTGTCCGCGGGTTCCATAATGGCCCCATGTTAACTGCCCACATGGATTTCATATAGGACTACAATTGCCGCTAGGTGGGACCTAACTGGGCAACATGCTTAAGACCCACATGGGTCCCAGCTTTAAACCAGCTAAGTTTTATATGTGGGGCCAATGTGGGTTTTAAATGGGCTGAAAAATGGGCTCTATATGGGATTGTCCGCGGGTTCCATAATGGCCCCATGTTAACTGCCCACATGGATTTCATATAGGACTACACTTGCCGCTAGGTGGGACCTAACTGGGCAACATGCTTAAGACCCACATGGGTCCCAGCTTTAAACCAGCTAAGTTTTATATGTGGGGCCAATGTGGGTTTTAAATGGGCTGAAAAATGGGCTCTATATGGGATTGTCCGCGGGTTCCATAATGGCCCCATGTTAACTGCCCACATGGATTTCATATAGGACTACACTTGCCACTAGGTGGGACCTAACTGGGCAACATGCACAAGACCCACATCGGTCCCAGCTTTAACCCAGCTAAGTTTTGTATGTAGGGCCAATGTGGGTCTTAAATGGGCTGAAAAATGGGCTCTATATGGGATTGTCCGCGGGTTCCATAATGGCCCCATGTTAACTGCCCACATGGATTTCAAATTAGATTGCACTTGCCACTAGGTGGGACCCAACTGGGCAACATGCGCAAGACCCATCTTGTTCCCAGATTTGGGTACTACAAGGTTACGACATGGGCTGAAATACGGGCTGTAACTGGGATTGTCCATGGGTTCCATGCTGGCCCCAGCAACTTATGCATGGGGCCAAGCTAGCAATCATCTGGGTTCCATCTAAAATAATATCAACACCACACAAATAAATTTTTAAGGATTAAAGCACACAGTGAGATTAAAATATTTTCAAATTTAAATTTTATTGAAGACACACAAGGACAGCATTTAAATAAGCAGATTAATGTCAGATTAAAGGAATAGTTCACTAAAAAAAATTAAAATTTGATGTTCATTTGCTTACTCTGAGGGGATCCAAGATGTAGGTGACTTTGTTTCTTAGTAAAACACAAACAAAGATTTTTAACTGAAACCATTGCAGTCTGTCAGTCATATAATGGCAGTCAATAGTTACCAAATCATTAAGAGTCAAAAAAAAACATGCACAGACAAAACCAAATTAAACACTGTGGCTTGAGACGATGCATTGAGGTCTTGAGACACATAACGATGGGTCTGTACATGTAACTGAACAGCATTTATATCATTATTAAACTCTGATCCACCGGAACATTCAGGTGTATGGAGCATAGGGGTGGGCGATATGACCTAAAATTAATATCACGGTATTTTTCATCTTTTGAACGGTGACGGTATAATATCACGGTATTACTTTTTTTGGTACATTTTGGGAGGAGTAGCCTGTCCTCTCCCTTTAGTATGTGAATACAGTTAATATTTTTTATAATATAATAAGTAAATGGTATGTATCCTTATCAAAAAGAGACATGGGAGAGTATTATCCATTCTCAACATATTTATTTTGCAAAAAACCTAAAGATCTTACTTAGTGTACAACAAAAGACAAATTATTTTTTATTGAAATTTAATTTCTGCAATATATAAAACCTTTAAATAACTGGGGGAAATCAACCCATAGCAACAGTTTAAAAGTAGACCAATTCTGTGGGGAAAAACGCGGACTTGGCAACCCTGCATCCAACACCAGCTGCTGGAGTTAATGTCATTGTACACATGAGTACGAAATTTTCGTCCGAGATTTTTGCACGTTAAAAAAAATACAGGTTATTTTAATCGAGTTTACACACTGCCTCTGAAACTTTCGTCCGTCATAAAAAAATTCGGATCGTGTTTGATTTTCTGCATGTTCGCATCCATAATAAGCATTTTGATAAGGATGGCGAATATGAGAAAACAAACAAAACAAAAAAAAAAAAAAACGCATACGAAAATCGGACTCAGTGTACAATGACCTTTAGATTTGAATGATCACGGGTCGAAAGTAAAGAGAGATGACAAAAACAGACTGGAGAATTTTCTGTAATCTTGTACTCACTGACAAATATCTATTATAAGATGTGCTGCCCCCTTTACACAGAGTGTGCGTTATCGCAAAATCGTAACTAAAAGTAAAAACAGCGCGAGCGCTCAGTTAAAAGCAATTTCTATACCCTGCATATTGAAAGTGCGAAAATTATATACAATATTAGTTCGCCTCGCGCCCGCTCAATTTGTGATCCGCTGTGTAAATCCTTCGGCTGGCCGACCGGGAAAAGTCCGCCTCTGGTATAGGCTACAGGCCCGACCTTTCTTCACGATGTTTCACCAGTCGTTTAATGGCCACTCCCCTTTTACCTACCACCTGCAAAGCTGATACGAATATGTTTTACTTTTTTATTTACAACAAGATATATAGTATAAGGTCAGGTATTCAGACCACAACTGAACGTTTGAAGAAAATTTAATGCCTTATTATTTAGAATTAGCTATTATTGATGTAAATGCAGCCATTCGAGGCACATAATTGATTTATTACGGTATTGACGGTATTAGAAAATCCATGTCGTTGCGCAATGTCACACCAGTGCTGACTATGACACCGGTGTACCGCCCACCCCTAATGGAGCATGTTCACAGTAGCTGACGTGTGGTGCATCAACATGCTCTGGCAATGTAGTCAAAAGTTTGTCTTTGTAGGTGAAAAGTCAATACTCCCAGATGAGTTCACACAAGGAAATGTAATCTTTTAGTTTTTAATCGGTTACCAGAATTTGTATAAGCACAAGTAATTACCATTTTGATAAGCCAATATGCTCATGTAAACAATGAGAGTATACGCGTGATAGATCACACACGGACTGGGTGAACATTCTCAGGACAGTAGAACGTTCCGGTGGATCAGAGGTAAATAATAATATAAATACTGTTCAGTTTTTTGCACAGACCGATCGTTTTATGTCTTAAAGGGATAGTTCACCCAAAAATGAAAATGTGATGTTTATCAGCTTACCCCCAGGGCATCCAAGATGTAGGTGACTTTGTTTGTAGTCTGTCAGCCATATGATGGCAGTGGATGGGCACAAACCTTTAAAAGTGAAAAAAAAAAAAAAATAAAAAACATGCACAGACAAATCCAAATTACACCCTGCGGCTCGTGACGATACATTGATGTCCTAAGACACGAAACGATCGTTTTTTTATGAGAAACTGAACAGTATTTATATAATTTTTTACCTTTGATACACAGCCACGTCTAACTGTCCTGAGCACGAACTCATCATCCGGCTCGTTACATGTGTACGCGTTCTGGCGTAGTATACGTAAATGCCGGATGTCATCTATCCCGTGTGTACGACACTCATTGTTTACACAGTGCACAGATATTGTGTGTATAGCGGCTATTCAAAATGGTAATTACTTGCACTTATCCTGATTGTTCAAACCGATTGAAAGCTAAAAATTACGTTTGCGCAAACTCATCCAGGACTGCTGACTGTTCACCGATTTCCCCTTACGACGTTTGCGTATACTACGCCAGCGAGCGTACACATGAAATGAGCCGGAGGTTGAGCTCACACTCAGGACAGATGGACGTGGCTGTGTATCAAAGGTAAAAAATTATATAAATACTGTTCAGTTTCTCACAAAAAAAAACACTATTGTTTTGTGTCTTAGGACATCAATGTATCGTCATGATACGCAGGGTGTAATTTCGATTTGTCTGTGCATGTTTTGTTTTTTTTTACTTTTAAAGGTAAAACCAAGCACCAAGCCCATCCACTGTTATTATGTGGCTGACAGACTGCAAGGGTTTGAGTTAAATATCTGAAGAAACAAAGTCACCTACATCTTGGATGCCCTGTGGGTTTAGTTTTTTTTTTGTTTTTGGTAAAAAGATTTGGTAACCACTGACTGTCCTTTAAAGAGCATCTCTTCAAAGTTATAAACCTACTTGTTCAAAATAATGTAAAAGTTAATACTTTTTTTAACCTGTATTTGACCTAATATTTACTGAAACCTTCAAACATTTGAACAGGAAATAAATGGGAAACAATTAGAAGCATCAGCAACGATACATTTGTGCTTACAGTGCAGACAGTCACTTGTGCATTCTAGACATCCTCTGTACTCCTCCGTCTCTTGTTCCAATTTTGAGAGATCCCCATCAGCTTCTTGCCAATCATTTCAGCTTTCTTAAGAACCTCTGCAAAACAAATTTGTTTAAATATACTGAATATGCAAGATCAAATTACAAATAGCATTTTTGTGCTTGACTGAATTAGGCTAATGCTTAAAATGAAAATAATTTTGTCAAAAAGATGACATAAAATAAGGAAACTGCCCTCACCTACAGAGAGGAAAACAACAGAGTAAAAAACAAGCTGTACAGATTCTATTCCAATAGACAGGTTTTCTAGGATGTGTTTAGTAAATTGTTAAAAAAAATGTAACTTACATGTTAAAACAACATATTAAAGAAAAACAACTATTACTCAGGATAATACTAAAAATAATAATAATTATAAAAATAATTCTAAATTGTCATAGAATTGGAGTGTCATTGGAGGGGCATTAGGGAAATCAATAGAGAATTACTGTTCATTCATTCAAACTAATCTAATTAAATTTTTTATTGATAAAATCAGTTTATGAAGCATGAATATGCAATGTGTTTTAAAGGACCACTTCAATTATTGTTATGAGTTAACCATTTAGAAAATAATAATAATAATAATAATAACAACAAAAATGATAATACATTTTTTTATCAAGACTTTGTCATTTTACTATTAGGCAGATTCTCACATTTATATTCTATGTCCATGGATGGAATCGACCAACAAAATAATGCTTAAAGGGATAGTTCACCCAAAAATGACAATTTGATGTTTATCTGCTTACCCCCAATGCATCCAAGATGTAGGTGACTTTGTTTCCTAAGAAAAACACAAACGAAGATTTTTAACGAAAACCGGTGCAGTCTGCCAGCCTTATCATGGACGTGGATGGGCACCAAACCTTTAAAAGTAAACAAAAACATGCACAGACAAATCCAAATTACACCCTGCGGCTTGTGACGATACATTGATGTCTTAAGACACGAAACGATCGGTTTTTGCGAGAAACTGAACAGTATTTATATAATTTTTTACCTTTGATACACAGCCACGTCCGAAGAATACGCAAACGCCGTAAGGGGAAATCAGTGAAAAGTCCCGGATGAGTTTTAAATCGGTTTGAACAATCAGGATACGCGCAAGTAATTACCATTTTGAATAGCCACTATAGCCACAATCTCTGAGCACTGTGGAAACAATGAGTGTTGTATTCATGCGACAGATCGCTTCCGGTGTTTGTGTATACTATGCCAGAGTGCTACACGTATAACGATGGATGATGAACTCGTGCTCAGGACAGATGGACGTGGCTGTGTATCAAAGGTAAAAAATGATATAAAAACTGTTCAGTTTCTCACAAAAATCGATCGTTTCGTGTCTTAGGACATCAATGTATCCTCACGAGTAGCAGGGTATAATTTGGATTTGTCTGTGCATGTTTTTGTTTACTTTTAAAGGTTTGGTGCCCATCCACGTCCATGATAAGGCTGGCAGACCGCACCAGTTTTCGTTAAAAATCTTCGTTTGTGTTTTTCTGAGGAAACAAAGTCACCTACATCTTGGATGCATTTGGGGTAAGCAGATAAACATCAAATTTTCATTTTTGGGTGAACTATCCCTTTAAAGTATTTTTTATTATTATTAATATTATTAATGCTGATGATTTATGAGTGATTTAAAATAGAAATGTTAAAATATTCTTCTTTGTGCCGTTGGAAAACAACTGAGTTGATCACAAATTTGGACCATTCTTAAATTTCCAGGATGGATCGACTTAAGGGTTACAGTTTTAATAACATAAGTTAGAGCTCTTAGATAAACTAAAATACTAAAACTTTTTTTTTTTTTACTACCTGAAGATTTAACAAAAAATATATAATAATAAAATAAAAAATAAAATAACACGTAATTGTAGGTTCTGGCAAATTAATTTTTAGAGTCAATTTAGAATTTAAATCATTACACATAATTCAGAATCCTAACTGCACACTGTATTAAGTAAATTATGTAAAAACAAATTTAAATAGGACATAAAAGTAAATTAAAAAGTACATTTTATTAAATTACATCAAATCAAAACTTTGCAAATAGTTAATAAATCCATACCAGAAGTTCTAGTGGAGTGTAGCAGATAAAGAAGAGCCCTCCACTATATTGCCAGTAATCAGCTGAATCCTCAGTCGTCTGGGGTGGGCTGATAAGTCCTTAAAAATAAAGATTTCACTTTTAAAATTCTTTTGAACTCTTATACAAAATGTTTTTCAATCGTACCAACATTTGCCACTATAAATCATTCAGAAAACATGAACAGTCAGCTTTGAGACTGTTAGTTATTATATAATTAAAAATGTAAGAATATGCCTAACTCATGGCAATCCAAAAAGAAAAAATGTGAATCCCCAAAAAGACACTGGATTCACAACAATAGACTCTTTTTATAAATGTATCAAAACAAGGTAAACACAATTGTAGCTTAAAAATTAGTGCACCCAAATCAAACCAAAACTTAACATAATTTTACCTGCAGCTGCATTTATCCAGACCCATTTAAGGCTCATGAAGGACTCATAATATTTTTTGTAGTGAAACAACTAAAGGACTGATGATGGTAGCATTTTCTCCGTATTTGTTATCTCAGATGAAGAAAGACAAAAGAATAAAAAAGTTAGTCATATTGATAATCAGTGGGGCAAATGTCTTACAAATGTATTTTTGATTATGAGAAGAACCATACTTTTAACTTTATATTTTAATCCCATGAAAGATTTAGAATCAAAGATTAAAAATAATGTTATTGGTAGCAGTTTGTGTTTTATAGTTAGATTCCTGTGTTTCCGAGCTTTAATAGCACTTTCATCACTGTACTCATTGCTCCTTCTCATGCATTGCGTTTAAATTAGCTGACAACATTCGTAGCCTATCTATAACACATAGCAATATCAGGGGCTACAAATACGTGCTAATATGCTAATCGCGATTAGCATCTGGTGTAACATCTTTGATGAAGCACAGATGCAAGTCATAGTGCGTCTGTTACCTCATGTGGAATTTACACAGAAAGAACATAAAGCTAGAAAGACTGAAATATGTTCCCTTACCTGATATAAGCAATCTGCTTGCAGGACCTCACAGATCCAGTCCGGTCTTCCTCTGTGTTCACATTCCAGCTTTTGTTCTCCACATGTCACAACGCCAGTTAATTTAAAATAAAAATGTAACAAACTAACGTATTTTCAAACTTGACCAGTAAAGGCGCGCACAGTTGTCATTGGCCAGTTACTTGTCAGATGGCAGTCAGCTTAACCAATCATGATCCCTCCAGCAAGGTTATACAACCAGCGTGGTAATGGCAAGATAAAGATTTTTTTAAAGAAATATGTGTGTTTAGTGTCATTTGTAGGCTGTATTATTTTAATAGTTGTTCATAAATTGTTTTCAGTGTATGAAATAAAAATGCAGTTGTAGCCATTCACAAAATTGTAGGTCCACAAAATCAAAACAAAGATATTGATTCAAAATACATACACTATATAGAACCGGTTTGACTACTTTAGTAATTTCCATGAGTACAAATCTTAATGTTTAAGCATAAAATTATATTCTAGGGAATTAATTTTAATAGCAACAGTTTTAACATAACAATGCCTTTGTGTATAAGGCAAGGTTCAAATTGAAATGATTGATTCAGTCAGTGTGGAAGAACTTGACTGGTCTGCATAAAGCCAAGTCTTAATCCCAGTTGAACACCTCTGTGTGACTTTAAATGCAGACATTGAGCCAAAAAGTTATCACCAAACACCAATGACTTGTACATATCGGTACAGTCATTTTGGACAAATCCAAAACTTTTTCAACAGAGATGGAAATACAATTTTTAAATAGGCTACATTAATTATGTTCCCATTTTTGTTGCCACAGTTTTAGAAGTGCCTATTTCTGTTTTAAAGAAGGGGTGTCCTAATACTTTTGTCCATGTGGTGTTTGTACAAGTCATTGGTGTTTGGCGATGAGTTTTTGGCTCAAGGTCATTTAAAAATCAGTCCAGAGGTGTTCAACTGGGATTAGGACTTGGCTTTATGCAGACCAGTCAAGTTCTTCCACACTGACTGAATCAGTCATTTCGGTTTGAACCTTGCCTTATACACAAAGGCATTGTCATCTTACAATTGAAGAGGCTCCTGTCCAAACTGTTGCTATAAAATTAGAAGCACACAATTCCCTATAATATCATTTTATGCTTAAACATTAAGTTTGTTCTAATGGAAATTACTAAAGTAGTCAAACCTGTTCATTAGAAGGGAGAAAATACTGGCAATAGTGTATCATGTAAAAAAAAAAAAATCAACTTTGATTTACAAGTATTTTTGTCAACCCTTTTCAATCATTTAGCAAGCCATTTTATAACTTTGATGGTTTGTCATGTGCTGGGACATAAAATAAAAAAAAGCTAATGATACATTTCAGAAACATAAAATTCCATTATATCTTTCTTTACTTGGGCTATTTTATTACATGAACTGATGACCTTACAAAATTTAAAAGAATATCTCTAGAAATGCATTTGTCACTCCGACTGACCATAAAACTGGAGGAGTTCCATTAAATCAGGGCACATGACAAGCTGCTAGAGGGTTTGATTTCTTCTACCCGTCTCAAAGCGATTACAATCCAAATATGTTTATTTAGAGATAATTAGTAATCTCTAACCTTTTCATTAAAGTGCACAGTTTTCCTTATTTTTTTCTTATATAAAAACATCTATTGTGATAAGCATTGTGCTGTAACTCACAAAATCAGACCACTAAAAACTGACACTTTGAATATGTAATGTCCAATGAGTGTACAGGTCATTTGCCCAATTTCAGATATCAAAAGACATGTGCTATGCAGGACATTTTTGACCACACCCAGGTTTGACCTGGTTTGCCTGTACCAGCTGGGTTCTTCAGCTCCAAAATTCTGCTATCATTACCTCACCTTAAGTTGTACCAAACCTGTATTATTTTTTTCTGTGTAATAAAAACAATATACACAAATATTTTGGGAAATTATCTTAACAAAAAGTTTCTGGCCCCCAATGACTTCCATAGCCTTTTTATTTATTAATTTTTATTTCCCAAGATGTGTCCAGCAACTGGCTTCCAACATTCTTTAAAATAACTATTCCAAAAATAATTTAGATAATGTTCAACAGAAGAAAGACTTCATGCAGGTTTTGAACAGAGAATGAGCAAATGACGACAGAATTGTGACGATTGTCTTGCTGAGTTTAGTTCTAACTCTAACCAAACACGGCTCTAACCAAAAGCTAATCATAATGCTCCAAACTATTTGTAAATTAGACACAGTCATGTTTGATTAGGGTTAGAATCATATTTGGTTTGGCCAAGAGGACCCCATGTCCCTTATGAAAATTTATAATGGTTTTACAATGAAAAAAATATATAAGTATTGTAGTTATTTTTTGGTAACTATCAATTAACTATGTGGTTACCAATTTGGCCCCATGTGGGCTCCCTATATGGGACTGATTGTGTTTGCCCATGCCAAACCCATATGGTTTATGAAACCGGGCCCCATATGTGTTTCCCAGTTTTGAACCCATCTAGACGTTAACTATGTGGGTACTACCTTGGCCCCATGTAGGCAGACTGTATGGGATTGATTGAGTTTGCCCATGCCAAACCCATATGGTTTATCAAAGCGGGCCCCATATGGGTTTCCCCATTCTGAACCCATATAGACGTTAACTATCTGGGTACTACATTGGCCCCATGTAGGCAGACTGTATGGGACTGATTGAGTTTGCCCATGCCAAACCCATATGGTTTATCAAAGCGGGCCCCATATGGGTTTCCCCATTCTGAACCCATATAGACGTTAACTATCTGGGTACTACATTGGCCCCATGTAGGCAGACTGTATGGGACAGATTGAGTTTGCCCATGCCAAACCCATATGGTTTATCAAAGCGGGCCCCATATGTGTTTCCCCATTCTGAACCCATATAGACGTTAACTATCTGGGTACTACATTGGCCCCATGTAGGCAGACTGTATGGGACTGATTGAGTTTGCCCATGCCAAACCCTTTTGGTTTATCAAACCGGGCCCCATATGTGTTTCCCCATTCTGAACCCATATAGACATTAACTATCTGGGTACTACATTGGCCCCATGTAGGCAGACTGTATGGGATTGATTGAGTTAGCCCATGCCAAACCAATATGGTTTATCAAAGTGGGCCCCATATGTGTTTCCCCATTCTGAACCCATATAGACGTTAACTATCTGGGTACTACATTGGCCCCATGTAGGAAGACTGTATGGGATTGATTGAGTTTGCCCATGCCAAACCCATATGGTTTATCAAAGTGGGCCCCATATGTGTTTCCCCATTCTGAACCCATATAGACGTTAACTATCTGGGTACTACCTTGGCCCCATGTAGGCAGCCTGTATGGGATTGATTGAGTTTGCCCATGCCAAACCCATATGGTTTATCAAACCGGGCCCCATATGTGTTTCCCCATTCTGAACCCATATAGACGTTAACTATCTGAGTACTACATTGGCCCCATGTAGGCAGCCTGTATGAGATTGATTGACTTTGCCCATGCCAAACCCATATGGTTTATCAACGTGGGCCACATATGTGTTTCCCCATTCTGAACCCATATAGACGTTAACTATCTGAGTACTACCTTGGCCCCATGTAGGCAGCCTGTATGGGATTGATTGAGTTTGCCCATGCCAAACCCATATGGTTTATCAAACCGGAACCCATATGTTTTTCCCCATTCTGAACCCATATAGACGTTAACTATCTGGGTACTACATTGGCCCCATGTAGGCAGACTGTATGGGACTAATTGAGTTTGCCCATGCCAAACCCATATGGTTTATCAACATGGGCCCCATATGTGTTTCCCCGTTTTGAACCCACATAGACGTTAACTATGTGGGTACTACCTTGGCCCCATGTAGGCAGACTGTATGGGATTGATTGAGTTTGCCCATGCCAAACCCATATGGTTTATCAAAGCGGGCCCCATATGTGTTTCCCTATTCTGAACCCATATAGACGTTAACTATCTGGGTACTACATTGGCCCCATGTAGGCAGACTGTATGGGACTGATTGAGTTTGCCCATGCCAAACCCATATGGTTTATCAAAGCGGGCCCCATATGGGTTTCCCCATTCTGAACCCATATAGACGTTAACTATCTGGGTACTACATTGGCCCCATGTAGGCAGACTGTATGGGACTGATTGAGTTTGCCCATGCCAAACCCATATGGTTTATCAAAGCGGGCCCCATATGGGTTTCCCCATTCTGAACCCATATAGACGTTAACTATCTGGGTACTACATTGGCCCCATGTAGGCAGACTGTATGGGACAGATTGAGTTTGCCCATGCCAAACCCATATGGTTTATCAAAGCGGGCCCCATATGTGTTTCCCCATTCTGAACCCATATAGACGTTAACTATCTGGGTACTACATTGGCCCCATGTAGGCAGACTGTATGGGACTGATTGAGTTTGCCCATGCCAAACCCTTTTGGTTTATCAAACCGGGCCCCATATGTGTTTCCCCATTCTGAACCCATATAGACATTAACTATCTGGGTACTACATTGGCCCCATGTAGGCAGACTGTATGGGATTGATTGAGTTAGCCCATGCCAAACCAATATGGTTTATCAAAGTGGGCCCCATATGTGTTTCCCCATTCTGAACCCATATAGACGTTAACTATCTGGGTACTACATTGGCCCCATGTAGGAAGACTGTATGGGATTGATTGAGTTTGCCCATGCCAAACCCATATGGTTTATCAAAGTGGGCCCCATATGTGTTTCCCCATTCTGAACCCATATAGACGTTAACTATCTGGGTACTACCTTGGCCCCATGTAGGCAGCCTGTATGGGATTGATTGAGTTTGCCCATGCCAAACCCATATGGTTTATCAAACCGGGCCCCATATGTGTTTCCCCATTCTGAACCCATATAGACGTTAACTATCTGAGTACTACATTGGCCCCATGTAGGCAGCCTGTATGAGATTGATTGACTTTGCCCATGCCAAACCCATATGGTTTATCAACGTGGGCCACATATGTGTTTCCCCATTCTGAACCCATATAGACGTTAACTATCTGAGTACTACCTTGGCCCCATGTAGGCAGCCTGTATGGGATTGATTGAGTTTGCCCATGCCAAACCCATATGGTTTATCAAACCGGAACCCATATGTTTTTCCCCATTCTGAACCCATATAGACGTTAACTATCTGGGTACTACATTGGCCCCATGTAGGCAGACTGTATGGGACTAATTGAGTTTGCCCATGCCAAACCCATATGGTTTATCAACATGGGCCCCATATGTGTTTCCCCGTTTTGAACCCACATAGATGGTAACTATGTCGGTACTACATTGGCCCCATCTAGGCAGACTGTATGGGATTGATTGAGTTTGCCCATGCCAAACCCATATGGTTTATCAAACCGGCCCCATATGTGTTTCCCCATTCTGAACCCATATAGACGTTAACTATCTGGGTACTACCTTGGCCCCATGTAGGCAGCCTGTATGGGATTGATTGAGTTTGCCCATGCCAAACCCATATGGTTTATCAAACCGGGCCCCATATGTGTTTCCCCATTCTGAACCCATATAGACGTTAACTATCTGGGTACTACCTTGGCCCCATGTAGGCAGCCTATATGGGATTGATTGAGTTTACCCATGCCAAACCCATATGGTTTATCAACGTGGGCCCCATATGTGTTTCCCCGTTTTGAACCCACATAGATGGTAACTATGTGGGTACTACATTGGCCCCATCTAGGCAGACTGTATGGGATTGATTGAGTTTGCCCATGCCAAACCCATATGGTTTATCAAAGTGGGCCCCATATGTGTTTCCCCTTTCTGAACCCATATAGACGTTAACTATCTGGGTACTACCTTGGCCCCATGTAGGCAGCCTATATGGGATTGATTGAGTTTACCCATGCCAAACCCATATGGTTTATCAACATGGGCCCCATATGTGTTTCCCCGTTTTGAACCCACATAGATGGTAACTATGTCGGTACTACATTGGCCCCATCTAGGCAGACTGTCTGGGATTGATTGAGTTTGCCCATGCCAAACCCATATGGTTTATCAAACCGGGCCCCATATGTGTTTCCCCATTCTGAACCCATATAGACGTTAACTATCTGGGTACTACCTTGGCCCCATGTAGGCAGCCTGTATGGGATTGATTGAGTTTGCCCATGCCAAACCCATATGGTTTATCAAACCGGGCCCCATATGTGTTTCCCCATTCTGAACCCATATAGACGTTAACTATCTGGGTACTACCTTGGCCCCATGTAGGCAGCCTATATGGGATTGATTGAGTTTACCCATGCCAAACCCATATGGTTTATCAACGTGGGCCCCATATGTGTTTCCCCGTTTTGAACCCACATAGATGGTAACTATGTGGGTACTACATTGGCCCCATCTAGGCAGACTGTATGGGATTGATTGAGTTTGCCCATGCCAAACCCATATGTTTTATCAAAGTGGGCCCCATATGTGTTTCCCCTTTCTTAACCCATATAGACGTTAACTATCTGAGTACTACCTTGGCCCCATGTAGGCAGCCTGTATGGGATTGATTGAGTTTGCCCATGCCAAACCCATATGGTTTATCAAACCGGGCCCCATATGTGTTTCCCCATTCTGAACCCATATAGACCTTAACTATCTGGGTACTACCTTGGCCCCATGTAGGCAGCCTATATGGGATTGATTGAGTTTACCCATGCCAAACCCATATGGTTTATCAACGTGGGCCCCATATGTGTTTCCCCGTTTTGAACCCATATAGATGGTAACTATGTGGGTACTACATTGGCCCCATCTAGGCAGCCTGTATGGGATTGATTGAGTTTGCCCATGCCAAACCCATGTGGGTTATCAAAGTGGGCCCCATATGTGTTTCCCCGTTTTGAACCCATATAGATGGTAACTATCTGGGTACTACATTGGCCCCATGTAGGCAGACTGTATGGGATTGATTGAGTTTGCCCATGCCA
Organism: Garra rufa; assembly: GCF_049309525.1. Taxonomy (NCBI): domain Eukaryota; kingdom Metazoa; phylum Chordata; class Actinopteri; order Cypriniformes; family Cyprinidae; genus Garra; species Garra rufa. The sequence goes on along the minus strand of NC_133367.1, from coordinate 49,946,854 downwards.
AACCCATATGGTTTATCAAACCGGGCCCCATATGTGTTTCCCCATTCTGAGCCCATATAGACGTTAACTATCTGGGTACTACATTGGCCCCATGTAGGCAGACTGTATGGGACTGATTGAGTTTGCCCATGCCAAACCCATATGGTTTATCAAAGTGGGCCCCATATGTGTTTCCCCATTCTGAACCCATATAGACGTTAACTATCTGGGTACTACCTTGGCCCCATGTAGGCAGACTGTATGGGATTGTTTGAGTTTGCCCATGCCAAACCCATATGGTTTATCAAAGTGGGCCCCATATGTGTTTCCCCATTCTGAACCCATATAGACGTTAACTATCTGGGTACTACCTTGGCCCCATGTAGGCAGACTGTATGGGATTGTTTGAGTTTGCCCATGCCAAACCCATATGGTTTATCAAAGTGGGCCCCATATGTGTTTCCCCATTCTGAACCCATATAGACGTTAACTATCTGGGTACTACCTTGGCCCCATGTAGGCAGCCTATATGGGATTGATTGAGTTTACCCATGCCAAACCCATATGGTTTATCAACATGGGCCCCATATGTGTTTTCCCGTTTTGAACCCACATAGATGGTAACTATGTGGGTACTACATTGGCCCCATCTAGGCAGACTGTATGGGATTGATTGAGTTTGCCCATGCCAAACCCATATGGTTTATCAAAGTGGGCCCCATATGTGTTTCCCCTTTCTGAACCCATATAGACGTTAACTATCTGGGTACTACCTTGGCCCCATGTAGGCAGCCTATATGGGATTGATTGAGTTTACCCATGCCAAACCCATATGGTTTATCAACGTGGGCCCCATATGTGTTTCCCCGTTTTGAACCCATATAGATGGTAACTATGTGGGTACTACATTGGCCCCATCTAGGCAGCCTGTATGGGATTGATTGAGTTTGCCCATGCCAAACCCATTTGGTTTATCAAACCGGGCCCCATATGTGTTTCCCCATTCTGAACCCATATAGACGTTAACTATCTGGGTACTACCTTGGCCCCATGTAGGCAGCCTATATGGGATTGTTTGAGTTTACCCATGCCAAACCAATATGGTTTATCAAAGTGGGCCCCATATGTGTTTCCCCATTTTGAACCCATATAGATGGTAACTATCTGGGTACTACATTGGCCCCATGTAGGCAGCCTGTATGGGATTGATTGAGTTTGCCCATGCCAAACCCATATGGTTCATCAAAGCGGGCCCCGTATGTGTTTCCCCATTCTTAAACCATATAGACGGTAACTATATGGGTACTACCTTGGCCCCTTGTAGGCAGCCTGTATGGGATTGATTGAGTTTGCCCATGACTGACCCATATGTTAAACCCATATGGGCCCCACTTGTATAGACCATTTTGAGCCCATATGCTCATTTCTCATTAGTGACCCAGCTGGGACCCACATGGGGAGCCCACCTCTTTTGACCCATGTGGGACCTACTTAGCTACCTCAAGTGGGCCCCAGATAAGAAGCCCATTTTGGGACCATGCCCACTTGGTACCCATATAGCCCAAGCATAAACCATGTGGGCCCCACATATGCATGTTGGCTGGGTTACAAGCAGATAATAAAATAAGATCCCAGGAATTTGACAGAAACAGCTTTAATTCAGCACATAGAGTGGATTTACAGAGACTTATGTTTACATTCAGCTTGTGTGCAGATTTTGTCAGGCCAAAAAACCGAATTTTCATGGCCTGCTGTAAATTTTGACCAGTGATGAAAAACAAGCTTATGTGGATTCTAGACATTTAAACAATTCAGATAAGTTAGTTATTTGAACATTTGCATTAGATATTTGAACATGCTATTAGATAAACTGTTGCCCTTAATGTTGTTATTTAAAAAATTCACTGGTACTGTTATTGTTTTAGTGATTATGGAAACAAAAAATCATTTTACTTGCTGTTTGTTGATTTTAAATGTAAGTGATTTATGTGTCAGTACTTTTCCAACATTTCCAGCACATTCTAACAATACCGTGATAATACTGATAACGTGATAAGAAATAGTGTTACATTCCCAAAACATAAACACATAAGACTTTTAATTAGTATCACTGTTGCTTATATTTAGATAAATATTTGTTTTTCTTGTAATTCACTGTTCTTGCTATATTTTTTCAAACAAAGAAATTGTTGTTTTTTAAACACAACTAACACCACCCAACTGTTTTTTTCTCTCTATACAGCAGTCGAACAATATCTAACGCTAGTCATGTGTCCAGAGCCCAACTAAAGCAAACACTGACAACTGTAATGGTAAACTAAACAATGATTTTCTCCTTCAGTGATTCTGTTTGGTAACATCAGGTGTCTTCAACAACTCTGTTTTGGGGCCTGAAAACACAAGCTTTTGAACATGATGCCTGTATCATCTCCATGTAAACATTTTTTTAAACATTGGTTTCTTGATCACCAACTATTGGTCTGGCATGCATAACAGTATTCATTAGCATAGTTGTTTTCTTTTTTTTAAACCAGTATTTTTGTTACTTATAATTTTTGTGCAATTTTACTCATTTTGAATGGCGAATTTGTAAGCATCTCATTTGATTAGTCCTTATGTGTTGAATTTAATTAATAATATTGCTTGTAATTTGTTGACAATTTTATTGAGTAAATATAGTGTATCACTTTTTACATAATAGTAAAGCAGAACAAGAAATATGAAACAATATACGTAGACATAGACTTCCCTACATGTTTTTTCATTGAAGATCCTGTTTCACTCACTTACTACAGTACATGAAGTCAAAAGGGTTGCGATGCTGTGAGATGCCAAAGGAGTCACTCTCAAAAAGTGACTTTTACAGTAAGAAATCACTTTCAGTCTGAACTTGTGACTGAGATACTGAGACTCCAGGATGAAGCTGAAGTTTTCTCATCATCACAACAAATTAAGATCAGATTGCAGTTTCTTGCTCATCAACAGATGCAACTGTTAAATACACACAGAACAATCAAACAATTACTTGAACAGGTTTGTGCTTTCTTTATCTCTGTTTATGGTTTTTATAATCTTCCTACCATCATCTTTTAACAATAAGTAATCAAATTTGACTAGAAAAGACAAAACAAAGACGTTACGTGTTTTGTCAGTGAGGAAAGTTATGTATTTGTAGAGTAAAAGATAAAACAGGAGGTGCGAGACGGATTCAATTTAACTTATTTGTTTTACAGCAATTTTCAAAATACATGCTTCAAAGCAGCTTTAGTAAGCACCTTACAAACCCAAAGGATGACAAACTACACAGTATTAACAATAATGCTGACCAATTGAACATAATGTAATAAATCAGACAAATACCTCTCATCCTGCAGCATTTGAAAATCAGCACGACTGTCACTAACAAATATGGAGAAAGTGCCAGAACTGAACTGAGTATGTGGAGAACTGAGATCTGAGACTCTGAATGAGACACTGAAGAAGAGACACACAATCACTTTATCAAGCACCATATCTGAACAAGAACATAAGAAGAAATAAATCAGCTCACAGTTTCATTGACTCTCACCTCTGACTGAGATCCAGCTCTTGGGTGACTCTCCTCTCTCTGTGTGTTTGCAGTAGTAGAAACCCTCATGTGACTTTGAGACAGTAGAGATGCTCATCTCTGTAGTTTGACTCTGGATGAGTGATTCATCTTTATAGAAATCAGCTCTGAGGTTTGGTGGGGTTGTAAATTGATATAAACAGCGTAGAGTCAGAGTATCTCCTTCAGTCACAGGATGAACAGGACTCTCCAGAATCACACCAGCTACAGAAACAGAGCAAACATCAACTGACAAATAGTAGGAATACTGTAAGAAAGTATCAACAAGAATAATAATACATATTCTCAGATTTGGATTTGTTGGATAGTCTTGTGGATTTGATGTCATTTAGGAATAATATTGTGTGGGTGATTGAATTGAGATCACATTCTTAATGTGAAATTATATTAATTTACTGAGATTTCAGTAGGCAGATATTAATCAAACCATAAGTGTTTATACAATTTAAAATATACAATTTGCTGATGTGCACATTGATGGAGTGTCCTGTGTTTTTGTTAAAGTGCCTCCTAGAATCGATGTGTGGTCAGAGAGATAAAAATTTAAAATACATTTCATAATGAAAACACTATTTAATAAATAGGTCAGATTATACATTTTTATGACACCTATTTGATTATTTTCCCACAAGTCCATTTAAGTAACACTGTTATGCCACAATAGTTATATTTTAGTTTTTTCAGCTTTCCAGTGTTTCACTCATTCTGTGGTTCATTTTAAACTCACCAGTGACCCATATTAACTGTTTGTTGCTGATGGTTGTGTAATAGGCTGGTTTTCCTCTCTTTGCTCTGCACACATAAACTCCTGTGTGATTTAGAGCAGCAGATCTGACAGTGTAGTTTCCTCCAGCTCCTCTGCTGCTGTCTGAGAGCAGCTCATAACGATTGCTGTTGTCTGTATGAAGTGAAAATGTGCAGTTACATCAAGAAATTAGCAGTCATTTATACATGAGTCTTAAAAATGACCTGTGTTGGTATAATCAGAGTATATTCTGATTGACTAAATATTTTTAATCTCTGTAATATTTTTTATGAAACCAGTTTATTCAGATGTTACTACATGAAACACATTATATCATACCTGATGGACCAGTTCGAGTGAACCAGCTGAATGTCCAGCCTGTAGAGGAGTCATTAACCTCACAGATCAGAGTCACTGGATCTCCTTCAGTCAACCACGACTGTGGAGAAACACTTAAAGCTGCTCTGGGAACTGAAGTTGACAAATCACTCATTAATAACATGTTTAACTTGTGTGTGTTTATGAAGAGATGATCAAACTTACCTGATACTGTCAGTGTAACTTCATCACTCATTTGTGACCAGCGTGATCCTCCTCTCTCTACTCCATAACAGGAGTATTTACCTGCATTAAACTCAGTAATAGGACTGAATGTGTGTTCCTGTAGTTGACTGAAAACACAGACTGAACAGAGACAGGGGTGACTGCAGTCTGGAGCAATGGGCGTGCCGAAAGGTTTCTCATTGGTCTCGCTTTTACTGTATTGGCCAATCAGCGTTAAACTTTTGTTCCACACTCCAGTCCAGCTGGTGGCGGTTACTTTTCAGTTGGTTTGCAAACCGCCAAACAAACTTTAAGAAGAAGAAGGCCAATCAGCGTTGAGTAATGAGGAAGGACTGGAGAAGAACGAAAACGTTTGGAAGAGACGGTGGATTGTAATCAAACTGTATCGTGAGTGTAGCAATGGATTATGATTCCGATGGTGATGGTGACGAGTGGCCTTTAGAAATGGAGGTTAATAAAACAAAAAAGGCAAGGAAAAAAGCATGGTCTGAAGCAAGTAGTGGAGGAGAAAGCACCCCAAGACAAACTAGCAAAAAAATCAGAGCTAAACACAGTGAAATCAGCAGGATTGATGATGACAAACAGGAAGAGTGGAAAGTTATTGTTACGCTTAGTAATGATAAAGGACATTTTCATCCAGTACAGATAACTAAAGCGATTGAGAAGGAAATAGGCAAAATAAAATATGCTAAATTACTGAATAGCAGAAGAATTCTAATTTCAGCAGTAAATAAGAAACAACAGGAGAAGATTCTGAAAATGAGTAGTCTAGGGGGTGGAAAGATTGAAGTCCATGTACCAGGAATGGCAGCAAAGTTAAGAGGAGTGATCTCAAATGTACCTATGGAAATGTCTATGGAAGATGTGAAGAAAGAGATTCAAGGTGGGAATATAATAGAAGCCAAAAGACTGCAAATGAATAAAGGTGGTGTTAAATCAGATAGCCTGTCTGTAATGCTTGTTTTTGAAAAGATAATGCCTAATGAAGTCCAAATGGGTTGGATCAAATACAAAGTGAGGGAATACATTCCACAACCATTAAGGTGTTTCAAATGTCAGAGAATGGGACATACAGTGCAACAGTGCAAATGGAGGCAAAGATGTGCAAAATGTGGAGGAGAGCATGACTATGGCAAATGTGAAAAGGATGCTAAGTTAAAATGCTGTAACTGTGGAGGTGAGCATAGTGCTGCATATGCTGGATGTGTGGTTCAGAAACAAGCTAAAGAAATACAAAGATTCAAAGTTATGAATAAGGTTACATATGCAGAGGCATTAAAGGGTGTTGATAATTATGGAAACAAACAAAATAAACCAATACATCAGGAAAACTTGGATGGCAATACCAGATATGCAGTACCACAGAGTTCAGACATAGGAAGAAATCTGTCAGGAAGATCAGCACCTCCACAGCAGCCATGCAACCATAAGTGTAAAGTTGAGGAGAACACCTTGATTGTAGAAAAGAAAAGCTTTATAGCTTTTATATGTAAAGTTATTAATGTTGCAACACGACAAGAGAGAAAAAGCGATAAAATCAAGACAGTGGTGGAAGCTGCAGAAGAGTTTCTAGGCATTAAAGATGTAAAAGCTGAAGATATACATGGCATGTTGAGTACTAATAATGATGGAGGATCTCAGAATATTACTTAATCGATGGTATTCCACCTCTTACAATGGAATGCTAGAAGCTTGATTGCAAATGGTCAAGAATTTAAAAAGTTTGTAGTAGAATCTAAAGTTCAACCTGATATTATTTGCATTCAAGAAACTTGGCTTCAACCACATCTTGATTTTATTATACCTGGATTTGAGTCTGTCAGATTTGATAGAGATGGAAGACAGGGTGGAGGTTGTGCAACATTTGTTAGAGATGGGATATCATTTAAAAGAATAGCAATTTCAATAGAAATAGAATGTGTAATTATTGAAGTATATAAATCAGATGGAAACCTGGTAGTTATCAACTTTTATAATCCTTGTAAAAATTTAAGCCTAGATGCTTTAGTGAACATAAATAGAACAAAAGGAAATAGGAAAGAAATATGGTGCGGAGACTTCAATGCACACAATAGCCTTTGGGGAAGTAAGCATACAGATAATAATGGGGAAGTAGTAGAAGAATTGATGGATGTTAGGCAGTTAGTTTGCCTTAATAATGGAAATGGCACAAGAATTGACATTCGTTCTAACACAATGTCTTGTATTGATCTTACCCTAGTTTCTAATAATCTGGCAAATTCTTGTGAGTGGAATATTAAAGACAATACAAGTATTGGAAGTGATCACTTTCCAATAATTTGTTCTATGAATGTTGAAATAGATATCCAAGAAAGGCCTAGTCATAAGAAATGGGATTTTACAAAAGCTGACTGGGAAAAATTAAAAAAAATATGCTGTGAATCAGCAGGTTTAATTTCAATGGAGGGTGATATTGAGGAATATACAGCTGAAGTTACACAATCAATTCTAAATGCAGCTCTAAATAGCATACCAATTAAAGCAGTAGGTGGAAAAAGGAAAACAGTTCCATGGTGGAATGATAAATGTACAGAATTGATAAAAGAACGAAATAATGCTTTGAGAATATTAAGAAATAACTTGAACCAAGAAAATTTAATTAATTATCAGAGGAAAAAGGCTCAAGTTCGGAGAGAAATTAAGAATAGTAAACGAAATGCATGGAGGAATTACTGTTCAACTATTGGTAAAGAAGTTCAAGTAGGATAGATTTGGTCAATGCTGAAGAAAATGAGTGGGAATAAAGTGTATAATAAAATACCAGTATTAGAGGATGCAGGAATAATGGCAATAACAGATAAAGAAAAGGCAAATTTATTAGGAAAGAAGTTTGCTAGTGTGCATAGTGGAGATCATTTAGATGATATTCACAGACAAAATAAAGAAAAAATCTTAAATGAAAATAGGGATGTACTTTTTAAGAAAATAAATAATGTGATGAGTATCATGGATGAAGGAATTAATATGAATGAAATAATGATAGTATTAAATGATGTCAGAAATACTGCTACAGGAGAAGATCAATTAAGTTATATCATGTTTCAAAGATTACCAAAATTTTTTTTAGAGATTTATTTATTTTTTTATTTATTTAATAAGATATGGGAAGAAGGGTAAATGGCAAAAAGTTGGAAGAGAGCATTGATATTGCCTTTTAAAAAGCCTGGAAAGGATTCTAATAATGCTGGCAACTACAGACCCATTGCCCTAACATCACATCTATGCAAGTGGATGGAGAAGATTTTAGTCAGAAGACTTAATTATTTCCTTGAATATAGAGGTATATATGCGCCATACCAAAGTGGATTCAGGAAAGGACGCTCTACAATGGATGCTGTTGTGAAAGTAAGTAATGAGATAGAGAAAACATTTAAAATGAAACAATTAATGAATATTGTATTTTTCGACATTGAAAAGGCTTACGACTCTATGTGGAGAGAAGGATTATTAATTAAACTAAATGAGATTGGAATAAGAGGTAGGTTTTATAATTGGGTCTTAGATTTTTTATCAGAAAGAAGATTTAGAGTTAAAGTAGGATTAGAAGTATCTGAGGAATTTGAAATTAGTAATGGAATTCCACAAGGGAGCGTCATAAGCCCAGTGTTATTTAATGTTATGATTAATGATATTTTTATGAACTTGGATAGAAGAGTTGGGTCAGCTTTGTATGCAGATGATGGGGCCATTTGGGTAAGAGGACGAGATCCCACTGGTGTGATGAGTATAATTAAGGAAGCAGTTAAAAAAGTAGAACAATGGTCATATAATTGGGGTTTTAAGATTTCTCCAAGTAAATCTTGCCATATGTTATTTACCAGGAAGAAAGGGATATGCAAACAGGAATTGAAGTTATATGGTCAAAATATGGAAACAGTAGATTGTTTTAAATATTTAGGTATGTGGTTAGATCAAAAAGGAACATGGAAAGTACATATGGAAAAGGTGGAATCAAAATGTAGGAAAGTTATAAACTTAATGAGAGCATTAGCTGGAAAAGATTGGGGAGCAGATAAACAATCATTAATGTATGTGTATAGGGCTCTAATGAGATCAACAATAGATTATGGATGTTTTGTTTATGGAGCAGCAGCTAAAACACATTTAATGAAAATGGATAGAGTTATTAATAAAGCTTTGAGGATTTGTTCTGGTACGATGAGATCAACACCAACTAAGGCAATCCAGGTAGAGTTAGGAGAAATGCCCTTAGATTTAAGAAGAGACAAACTAATGCTTACATACTGGTGTCGTTTACGCGGTTGTGGTGATAAAAATCCCACCAATAGTATTATTAAAGAATGTTGGGAGTATAACTCTTTTCAAGGTAACGGCTTTGGATGGGCAATAAAGGCTAAATCAGATGAATATAGACTAGACAGTATTTGGTTTAACAATCCTACTCCTATTAGTAATATCCCTATTTGGTTGTTTCCTAAAACTAATGTAGATTTAAATATAATGGAACTAAAGAATAAATGGGAAGAGAGTGAGAAAGGATATATGGCAAGTCAATACATTAAAAATACATTTTACAGTTATCTAGATATTTATACAGATGGATCCAAAGATGAAGAAAATAGAGTAGGCATAGGAATACATATACCAACACTGAATGTAAGTATTGGGAAAAGACTACCCGATCAATTATCAGTTTATACGGCAGAGATGATGGCGATTATTGTAGGGTTGCAGTGGGTGGAGGAAGTAAAACCAGATAGAGTGGTATTTTGTGTGGATTCTATAGCAGCTATATATAGTATTCAAAATATGAAGTCTAGCAGAGAAGACTTGATGCTAGAGATCCATCAAAATTTATTTAGATTATGGAGCCTACAGATAGATGTGAGATTCTGCTGGGTACCTGCTCATGTAAATGTAAAAGGAAATGAGAAGGCAGACAAAATAGCAAAGAAATCAACCAAGATGAGCGATACTATAAATATTCCTTTTGGTAAAGGAGAAGTTAAGACAATAATTAAAAAAGAAATGAAGAAGAAATGGCAAGAGAGGTGGGACACAGATAAGAGTGGAAGGAAATATTATAGTATACAGAAATCTATCAATGCACAGGGTGTGAATGGAAGGAATAGAAGGGAGGAGTCAGTTTTAACCAGGATGAGATTTGACCACACTGGGTTAAATAAAACATTGTTTTTGTTAGGTAAAAGTAAATCAAATGAATGTATGGAATGTAAAATTACAGAAGATGTAGAACATATACTGTTGCACTGTGGGAAGTATAGGGAAGAGAGGATTAGATTAAAGCAAAAGATTAATCAGACAGGAAGAAACTGGAACCTTGAGGGTATTTTGGGAACAACAGGAGAAAGGGTTAAAGATGTACAGGATGCTGTTTTGGAATATCTGAAGGATACAGGGGTATATTATAGGATACAGGAAATAATATTTGCTCACGGATTAAATAAATTTTTAATTTATTTATTTATTTATTTTTTTTTTTTTTGTCTGTATAAAGTGGAAAGATATAATTCATGCTACATACTCCGATACAGTAGGTGGCGGTATGCACCTGATGTGTCATGAATGCAATCCGCCATAAAACTTAAAAGAAGAAGAAGAAGAAGCGTTGAGTAATTTCCTTTAGGCGAGAGAAGATTGCGGTGGTAAGTGTAATTCATCATTATGTATATTAATGCAAAATACTTATACGTTATATCTCAAAGCTTTTAGTAATTAGTTTAACGTTACTGTTGTTTTTTATTATTATTATTAATGCAGGAAAAAATACAGGAAAGAGTTGACAGATCGTTTGCACATAATATACAAAGAAACAAATATATGCATTATGTCAACTGAAATGACAGTGTAAGAATACAAGGTAAAGCATGGAAGAACCAAAAAAAAGGACAAAAATATAAAAACTTGAGGGTAAGACACCTAAACGTTAATTACATTATACAAATCAAAGTCATTACAAAATGAAATAGTTCTTCTAGCTTTCTTATTCTGTGACAACGAAATAGTATTTAGATAAATTCCAAATTCTTTCAAAAAATCAAGAAAAGGTGGTTTGTTTTTAGTAAACTTACATTTATGAATATAAAATTTACAAAGAAAATAAATTAAGTTTATAACAAAACAAGCATTCCTCTTAGTTGAGTCAGAGTCATAATGTCCTAAAAAGATTTCTTTAAAAGTAATAGGTACATCTCGCTGGATATTATTCTTAATAAATAAACCAATATTTTCCCAGAGTTGTACAGTATACTGACACGTCCAAAATAAATGAAAAACAGTTTGAGTATTAAATTGACAAAATGAACATTTTGTATCAATATTAACCTTATACTTCTTCATATAAAGTTTAACAGGGTAAAATAAAATTTGTTGATTAGTTTGAAAGATACTTCTTTAACTTTATTAGTAAGAAAAAACCTCTGTTGTAAAGACCATATTTTTTTCCAATTCAAATTTCTAAATAAACTATTCCAATAAGGAATGACAGGCGACAAAGAAGAAACTTTTTCAATGAAAAGAGACCTAATTTTGTAATTTCTATCTTTTTTAACAGAAAAAACATTTTACCTATAGTTGTCTCTAATGGGTCAGAAAAAGAAGCATTTTTAATAGGGGAGAAATTGCTATTTTTGAAGATCATAATAATTCCTGAAGTTAATGTTCCCATAACAATGGCATAATCCTTTGGACTAACCGGTATCTTATATGTGACCCTGGACTACAAAACCAGTCTTAAGTCGCTGGGGTATATTTGTAGCAATAGCCAAAAATACATTGCATGGGTCAAAATTTTAGATTTTTCTTTTATGCCAAAAATCAGTAAGAAATTAAGTAAAGTTCATGTTCCATGAAGATTTTTTGTAAAATTCCTTCTGTGAACATATCAAAATGTAATTTTTGATTTGTAATATGCATTGTTAAGAACCTAATTTTGACAACTTTAAAGGTGATTTTCTCAGTCTTTTAGATTTTTTTGCATCCTCAGATTTCTGATTTCAAATAGATGTATCTCGGCCAAATATTGTCCTATCCTAACAAACAATACATCAATAGAAAGCTTATTTAAATTACTTTCATATGATGTATAAATCTCAGTTTTGTCAAATTTAACCTTATGACTGGTTTTGTGGTCCAGGGTCACATATTCTGAAATAAATTCTCTATAATTCATTAATAAACCTCTGTTTTTAAATAACTGACTCGCCAAAATCAAACCATTATTAAACCACTGATTAAGAAATAGATATCTATTTTTATATCAAATATTTTGATTATTCCAAATAAAAAATCTATGGGGGGTAAAATTGTGTTTATATATTAAAGCCCAGGCCAAAAGTACCTGTTGGTGGAAATTTGAAAGCTTAACCGGAATTTTGGATATGTTATAATTGCACATCAACAAAAATGTAATACCTCCAACAAATGAAAATGCTTGCTGTGGAAAGATATACCAGATTGAATTTTGATTTTTCAAATACTGATTAAGCCAATTTATTTTAAAAGCATAATTTAAAGAATTGAAATCTATAAAATGTAGGCCACCTTTGTTATATTTAGATTAGTTAGATTTAGTATAACAGACTTTTTCATATAATGGCATTTTTTTTCAGACAAAGTCTGTTGAAGTTCGATCAATCAATTTACATGTAGGCTTATCTACATATAGAGATTGTGCAGCATACGAGAGACGTGAGCCCCTCAGCTTTAGTGCGCAAAACTCTTCCTTTAAGAGATAAATCTCTCTGTAGCCAGCCATTACATTTTTCCTTTGTTTTTGTGATGATTGGATTAAAATTTACATCACATCTGTTTTTATTCTTAGTTATATTTATGCCAAGGTATGTTACTGTGTTTTTAACCGCTATACCACAGACTGAAGCAAGACAAGAGTTATTAATGGGCAGTAATTCACATTTATCTATATTAAGTTTTAGACCAGAAGCTTTGGAAAATGCTTGAAGAGTATTTAAAGCTACTGAAACTTGGGATGAATCTTTTAAAAACAATGCTGTGTCATCAGCTAGTTGAGTGATAATTAGGGCCCGAGCACTGCAGTGCGAGGACCCTATTGGAATTGCTCCGTTTATTAGGGCCCGAGCACCGATGGTATGAGGACCCTATTGGATCTGCTTCGTTTATTATTATTAGGGCCCGAGCACCGATGGTGTGAGGACCCTATTGGATCTGCTCCGTTTATTAGGGCCCGAGCACCGATGGTGTGAGGACCCTATTGGATCTGCTTCGTTTATTAGGGCCCGAGCCCAAAAGGGCGAAGGCCCTATTGTTCTTCTAAGGATTCTTATTTGTTTTTTTTTTTTATTTTTTTTATTTTTTTTTTTTTCAACCGTTGGGGCACTTTTGGGGGCCTTAACATACTCAAAAACTCTTGAAAATTTGCACACACGTCGGAATCTGCCGTCGTCCGGATGCCACAGAGGCTGGGACCCGGGCGTGGTTCAGGGCCTCTACAGCGCCCCCTGGAACACAGTTTGAAAACTTGATGTACTGCGCACACATACTTGCGCGTATTGATATGAAACTCGGTACACATATAGAACTCATCGAGCTGAACAACTTTTGTACTCTATGTCATGGGCTCCACGCAACAGGAAGTGAGATATTTAGGGCTGTTTAAAAAGCGCATGCTCTGGAATTTAACGTACTCCTCCCAGGAATTCCATGGGATTGTCACCAAACTCGGTCAGCATGATCTCAAGACATTGGGGACGCTAAATTGCGAGGAGATTTTTGATATCTCGAACGGTTTGGCCGTGGCAAGGCGACAAAGTTATGGCGAGAAATGAGAAACAGGAAGTGTCTAATAACTGTTGCACACATTGCCTGATTCTGATGGAACTTCACCAGTTTGTTCCTTGTATGATGCCGATTCCATAAATGTGACTATTATGAGTCAAAGTTATAGCGCCACCAACTGGCAGCAGGAAACGTGTCATTTTCAAAATGCTTTGAAATCAGCCTCTTAATTTTACTCGATTTTCTTTAAACTTCATCAAAATCATGTCAAAACACGGCCGATAAAGAATATGTAAAGGGGTCGATGATAAATCAAATGCTGTTGCCATGGCAACGTGTCAAACTTTAAAATTACATTCCTGTCTTTTCGAGGCAGATAACATGCTTAGAATTTCATGAAACTCAACACACACATCAATATTAATTATAGTTAGACACTGGCAAAAGGTCATAAATGGGCGTGGAGCAGGCACTCTATAGCGCCATCTTTTGACAAAAGTTGGGGGGTTAGTTTTTCCTACAGTCACCAAACTCTGTACTTATATTGCTCTCATCAATCTGGACAACTTTCTAAATCAAACTCATTAGCTAAGACCAACAGAAAGCCGGCTATTTTGATTTGAAGGTGGATTTTTTGAAAAATCAGGCTGTAAACAAATTCACACTACTCCTAAGAACAACCAGCTGTTCACACCAAACTTTTTTAACATGAAGAGAAGATTCTGAAGATGTTAAATTGCGAGCGGATTTTGGATATCTCGAACGGTGTTGACGTGGTGATTTTTTAAAGATGTAGTAAAAAACATAACCCTAATTTTTTATATCTTTAAAGTGCAGCATCCAAACTCTTTAAAACTTTTTTCACACAGAGATCTAATCATTCTGAGCAAGTGCTGGAAATATAAATTTTATACAAGCTTCAATGAATTAAATAAAATTAAAAAAATAACTCAGAAACCTGCTGTCACTCTGGTGAATGTCTCTACAGTATGTGTGTGCGTTCAGTCAGGCACAGAGAAGCTCATTATTGCAGGGGGGAGGGGTGAGAGGCAGAGAGGGTGACAGAGTAGAGAGCCATCCTACAGACCATCTTTGAACAAAAAATGCACATACTGTATGTATTGTAATTACATAAATATGTCTGATCTTTGAGAGTCTGATATTTTGAGAAAATATAAAGGGTCACTAAGTCTTTCATTGTTCGTATTTTGCAGTTGTTGTTTTTTATTTATTTTTTACTTAACTGTACCATGAACTTGTCCTATTCAGTCACATAGCAAAAGATTTAAAAATACAACTTTTTAGCATGATCAATTTATCTTCATTGATAGACAATATTTACATAGTGTTATTTATTGAATATAAAATAATAATAATAAAAAATTAAGACAGACTTTGACAACAAAACAAACGTTACTGTTATCTCTTCAAAACATCTGAAAACCATAATTTTAAGATCAGTTATATATATATATATATATATATATATATATATATATCACCCCGTTAAAATACTCAACTTGATTTTTAAAGATATTTTGAAAGAATGAAGCGTTTATAGAGCACTTTATTGTGTATTGCTGTACACCCACATGAACTGTGTTCATGTTCATGTTAATTCACAGTACATAAACTTTATATGAATACTTTTTTTAGCTTAATATTAATTAACATTAATAAATGCTATTTATTTATTGGTCATGTTAACTAATATAGTTAATTTTAACAAATGAAACTGGATGGCAACATTTTATATTTTGTGTGTATGTGTCTGTGTGTTGATTTTAAAGTGTAACCCTTTCAATTCTGTAAACTTAAAATCAAAACTAGCAGAGGGTTACTGTGAATGCATGTGCCAACTGGGCACCGTCTTCCTTATTGATTCTTAGTTATGTAGCACTTAAGAGTGATGTCTTATAACAGGAGTCACCAGCAAAGCAATATCCACACAAAAATTGTTCAGATAGGTAACAATGACATTTAAGCAGAAGTGGTGGACGTAAAGCAAGCAATAATAACATTTTGCTATCATCATGAATCATGTTCTTATCATCATCATCAGAAAATAGGCAATTTGTAGCATACTGGTTCACAGTTGGCATTTATCTGAAGTCCTTGCATTAATTGCATTTAGTTAAATCAACATTATATTTGGTCAGTCTGATCTTGAGGCCTTAGAGATGTTAAATTGTGAAGATCTTGAGTTTTCATTAAAGGGCATGTCCGTGGTGGCCTGACAAAGTTTGATGTTTCTGCATAGACATAGAAGTGGTTGTAACTTAGCCTGAAAATGTCTGATCTGCCACAAAATTCACAGGTTTGGTAAGAGTCCTGGCCTGAAGACACCTAAAGACCAATATTCAGATATTATCATAGCGCCACCTGTTGGCAGCAGGATATCTCATATATTTCACTAACTCAAACATACCAAGGTCAATCTGCACCAAACTTCATATGTTTGATAATAGTGCTGGCCTGAACACATCTACATGCCAATAATCAGTTATAGGCATAGCGCCACCAGCTGGCAGCGGCAAGTTTGGCACATTTAAGTGACTTTGACATATTTCTCCTACATTTACTGTATTAAAAGCATACTGCCCCCCGTTTGCTGTTTTCCTGAAGCCACTGGTCGGCGGTGAGCCCGGGTGCGAGGGCCCGTTCATCGCTGCTCGCAGCTTTAATTATTATTAGGGCCCGAGCCCAAAAGGGCGAAGGCCCTATTGTTCTTCTAAGGGTTCTTTTTTTTTTTTTTTTTTTTTTTTTTTTTTTCAACCGTTGGGGCACTTTTGGGGGCCTTAACATACTCAAAAACTCTTGAAAATTTGCACACATGTCGGAATCTGCCGTCGTCCGGACGCCACAGAGGCTGGGACCCGGGCGTGGTTCAGGGCCTCTACAGCGCCCCCTGGAACACAGTTTGAAAACTTGATGTACTGCGCACACATACTTGCACGTATTGATATGAAACTCGGTACACATATAGATCTCACTGAGCCAAACAACTTTTGTACTCTATGTCATGGGCTCCACGCAACAGGAAGTGAGATATTTAGGGCTGTTTAAAAAGCGCATGCTCTGGAATTTAACGTACTCCTCCCAGGGTTTCCATAGGATTGTCACCAAACTCGGTCAGCATGATCTCAAGACATTGGGGACGCTAAATTGCGAGGGGATTTTTGATATCTCGAACGGTTTGGCCGTGGCAAGGCGACAAAGTTATGGCGAGAAATGAGAAACAGGAAGTGTCTAATTACTGTTGCACACATTGCTTGATTCTTATGAAACTTCACCAGTTTGTTTGTTGTATGATGTCGATTCCATAAATGTGACTATTATGAGTCAAAGTTATAGCGCCACCAACTGGCAGCAGGAAGCGTGTCATTTTCAAAATCCTTTGAAATCAGCCTCTTAATTTTACTTGATTTTCTTCAAACTTCATCAAAATAATGTCAAAACACGGCCGATGAGAATATGTAAAGGGGTCGATGATAAATCAAATACTGTTGCCATGGCAACGCGTCAAACTTTAAAATTTGATTCCTGTCTTTTCGAGGCAGATAACATGCTTAGAATTTCATGAAACTCAACACACACATCAATATTAATGATAGTTAGACACTGGCAAAAGGTCATAAATGGGCGTGGAGCAGGCACTCTATAGCGCCATCTTTTGACAAAAGTTGGGGGGTTAGTTTTTCCTACAGTCACCAAACTCTGTACATATATTGTTCTCATCAATCTGGACAACTTTCTAAATCAAACTCATTAGCTAAGACCAACAGAAAGCCGGCTATTTTGATTTGAAGGTGGATTTTTGGAAAAATCAGGCTGTAAACAAATTCACACTACTTCTAAGAACAACCAGCTGTTCACACCAAACTTTTTTAACATGAAGAGAAGATTCTGAAGATGTTAAATTGCGAGCGGATTTTGGATATCTTGAACGGTGTTGACGTGGTGATTTTTTAAAGATGTAGTAAAAAACATAACCCTAATTTTTTATATCTTTAAAGTGCAGCATCCAAACTCTTTAAAACTTTTTTCACACAGAGATCTAATCATTCTGAGCAAGTGCTGGAAATATAAATTTTATACAAGCTTCAATGAATTAAAGAAAATTAAAAAAATAACTCAGAAACCTGCTGTCACTCTGGTGAATGTCTCTACAGTATGTGTGTGCGTTCAGTCAGGCACCGAGAAGCTCATTATTGCAGGGGGGAGGGGTGAGAGGCAGAGAGGGTGACAGAGTAGAGATCCATCCTACAGACCATCTTTGATCAAAAAATGCATGTACTGTATGTAGTGTAATTACATAAATATGTCTGATCTTTGAGAGTCCGATATTTTGAGAAAATATAAAGGGTCATTAAGTCTTTCATTGTTCGTATTTTGCAGTTGTTGTTTTTTATTTATTTTTTACTTAACTGTACCATGAACTTGTCCTATTCAGTCACATAGCAAAAGATTTAAAAATACAACTTTTTAGCATGATCAATTTATCTTCATTGATAGACAATATTTACATAGTGTTATTTATTGAATATAAAATAATAATAATAAAAAATTAAGACAGACTTTGACAACAAAACAAACGTTACTGTTATCTCTTCAAAACATCTGAAAACCATAATTTTAAGATCAGTTATATATATATATATATATATATCACCCCGTTAAAATACTCAACTTGATTTTTAAAGATATTTTGAAAGAATGAAGCGTTTATAGAGCACTTTATTGTGTATTGCTGTACACCCACATGAACTGTGTTCATGTTCATGTTAATTCACAGTACATAAACTTTATATGAGTACTTTTTTTTAGCTTAATATTAATTAACATTAATAAATGCTATTTATTTATTGGTCATGTTAACTAATATAGTTAATTTTAACAAATGAAACTGGATAGCAACATTTTATATTTTGTGTGTATGTGTCTGTGTGTTGATTTTAAAGTGTAACCCTTTCAATTCTGTAAACTTAAAATCAAAACTAGCAGATGGTTACTGTGAATGCATGTGCCAACTGGGCACCGTCTTCCTTATTGATTCTTAGTTATGTAGCACTTAAGAGTGATGTCTTATAACAGGAGTCACCAGCAAAGCAATATCCACACAAAAATTGTACAGATAGGTAACAATGACATTTAAGCAGAAGTGGTGGATGTAAAGGAAGCAATAATAACATTTTGCTATCATCATGAATTACATGTTCTTATCATCATCAGAAAATAGGCAATTTGTAGCATACTGGTTCACAGTTGGCATTTATCTGAAGTCCTTGCATTGATTGCATTTAGTTAAATCAACATTATATTTGGTCAGTCTGATCTTGAGGCCTTAGAGATGTTAAATTGTGAAGATCTTGAGTTTTCATTAAAGGGCATGTCCGTGGTGGCCTGACAAAGTTTGATGTTTCTGCATAGACATAGAAGTGGTTATAACTTAGCCTGAAAATGTCTGATCTGCCACAAAATTCACAGGTTTGGTAAGAGTCCTGGCCTGAAGACACCTAAAGACCAATATTCAGATATTATCATAGCGCCACTTGTTGGCAGCAGGATATCTCATATATTTCACTAACTCAAACATACCAAGGTCAATCTGCACCAAACTTCATATGTTTGATAATAGTGCTGGCCTGAACACATCTACATGCCAATAATCAGTTATAGGCATAGCGCCACCAGCTGGCAGCGGCAAGTTTGGCACATTTAAGTGACTTTGACATATTTCTCCTACATTTACTGTATTAAAAGCATACTGCCCCCCGTTTGCTGTTTTCCTGAAGCCACCGGTCGGCGGTGAGCCCGGGTGCGAGGGCCCGTTCATCGCTGCTCGCAGCTTTAATTTTTTTTTTTTTTTTTCTTTTTTTCAACCTTCCGGGCACTTTTGGGGGCCTTAACATACTCAAAAACTCTTGAAAATTTGCACACACGTCGGAATCTGCGGCCATCAGGACGCCAAAGAGGCTGGGACCCGGGCGTGGTTCAGGGCCTCTACAGCGCCCCCTGGAACACAGTTTGAAAACTTGATGTACTGCGCACACATACTTGCATGTATTGATATGAAACTCGGTACACATATAGATCTCACTGAGCCAAACAACTTTTGTACTCTATGTCATAGGCTCCACCTGACAGGAAGTGAGATATTTAGGGCTGTTTAAAAAGCGCATGCTCTGGAATTTAACGTACTCCTCCCAGGAATTCCATGGGATTGTCACCAAACTCGGTCAGCATGATCTCAAGACATTGGGGATGCTAAATTGCGAGGAGATTTTTGATATCTCGAACGGTTTGGCCGTGGCAAGGCGACAAAGTTATGGCGAGAAATGAGAAACAGGAAGTGTCTAATAACTGTTGACCACATTGCCTGATTCTGATGAAACTTCACCAGTTTGTTCGTTGTATGATGCCGATTCCATAAATGTGACTATTATGAGTCAAAGTTATAGCGCCACCAACTGGCAGCAGGAAGTGTGTCATTTTCAAAATGCTTTGAAATCAGCCTCTTAATTTTACTCGATTTTCTTTAAACTTCATCAAAATCATGTCAAAACACGGCCGATAAGAATATGTAAAGGGGTCGATGATAAATCGAATGCTGTTGCCATGGCAACATGTCAAACTTTAAAATTAGATTCCTGTCTTTTCGAGGCAGTTAACATGCTTAGAATTTCATGAAACTCAACACACACATCAATATTAATGATAGTTAGACACTGGCAAAAGGTCATAAATGGGCGTGGAGCAGGCACTCTATAGCGCCATCTTTTGACAAAAGTTGGGGGGTTAGTTTTTCCTACAGTCACTAAACTCTGTACATATATTAATCTCATCAATTTGGACAACTTTCTAAATCAAACTCATTAGCTGAGACCAACAGGAAGCCGGCTATTTTGATTTGAATGTGGATTTTTGGAAAAATCAGGCTGTAAACAAATGCACACTACTTCTAAGAACAACCAGCTGTTCACACCAAACTTTTTTAACATGAAGAGAATATTCTGAAGATGTAAAATTGCGACCGGATTTTGGATATCTTGAACGGTGTGGACGTGGTGATTTTTTAAAGATATAGTAAAAAATATTTTTATATCTTTAAAGTGCAGCATCCAAACTCTTTAAAACTTTTTTCACACAGAGATCTAATCATTCTGAGCAAGTGCTGGAAATAAAAAATGTATACAAGCTTCTATGAATTAAAGAAAATTTAAAAAAGAACTCAGAAACCTGCTGTCACTCTGGTGAATGTCTCTACAGTATGTGTGTGCGTTGAGTCAGGCACAGAGAAGCTCATTATTGCAGGGGGGAGGGGTGAGAGGCAGAGAGGGAGAGAGGGGTAGAAAGTGAAACATGCTATCTTGCTTATAGACCATCTTTGAGAAATGCACATATATATATATATATATATAGTGTAATCGAAATAAATACGTCTGATCTTTGAGAGTCTGATATTTTGAGAAAATATAAAGGGTCACTAAGTCTTTCATTGTTTGTATTTTGCAGTTGTTGTTTTTTTATTTTTTTATTTTTTTACTGAACTATACCATGAACTTGTCCTATTCAGTCACATAGCAAAAGATTAAGAAAAATTAAACTT